>NW_024349797.1:11669076-11780248 GCF_902729225.1 Pteropus medius
TAAGTTTTGGAGCAGTAAGCCAGTCAACGTTCTTCGAAGCTGGTAATAGAACCTACTCTAGTCTAAGAGAAAGGGATTTACAAGAGATATAAGGATGCTCACAGAATCTCTAGGCAGGACAGTGGAACCAACGTCCAGATTGTAATGTAGGGCTGACTCATTAGAGACCCCACTGCCCTTCTCTAACCACTGCGCCAAGTCCTGGATGTGACGGCTGAACCTTTGACTACTGTGACACACACAAAGCCGTCTGCCTTTGCTGCTGCCCTCATAAGAGGAGAATCTGCAGTGCCAAGTTTGGTGTTAGAAACACAGTCTGTGTGAGCTATGTAGCTTCCAGGTCCAAATAGCTGGGGAGGACACAACAGACGTGTCTGAAGAGGTGTGGACGACTTATACATGAGAAATTTCTCATACACAGGAAGGATGCTCAAAGATATTAAATAAGTGAAAAGACATGACAAATATCTGTTCTGGTATGGTTCTAAGATTTCAAAAATTCTTTGAATTCTTGAACAAGAAAAGAGTTTGAAATGTATTCCTATAAGACTATACACATGCATCTATATTATGTATGTCATTTATATATTTATATCTCTCTCTATATAGATACATGCATGCACACACACACATGTTTTCATATCTTTATAAGGCTTGACATGGAATCAGCACTCACACATTAATGAATAACAAACATTTAGTAAAGTTTTATCCTGTCATTTTACATTAGCAGATTTAGGCGATTTTGGTTCAAAGTAAGCACATTGTTAAACACATTTTAAGATTCAATGTTTGTGTTTGTTTGCTTACTTTATCTGTGAGTAGTGATTCTTATTCCTAGAGCAACTGGAAGAATCCGTAGTTACAGAAGATGGCTGCACAAATAAATATATGTTAAAAAGATTTTTTTAGATCTACATGCAACCTAAGCAATACCAACTAGCTCATTATTTTAATCAGTAATCCTTCAACATAAGATTTCTTATTTAAACTTTAAAATCTCCATACCAGCAACCGAATTAATATATTTACATAATAGAATATCTCCCATTGGGATAATAAAACCTTATGTTTTATGTATTCAAACTTTTAAGGAGTCATCTTTTATTTTTTTCTCCTAACCTAAAGTAAAACCCTAATTAGAATAAAAGTACCATCATCTGTGGTGTAATGATGTTTCAGTCAATAGACCACATATATAGCGGTGGTCTCCTGACATTATAATGGAGCTGAATTTCCCATAAGAAATACAAACCTATATAGTACAAGAGAAATATTTTTTCTCTGATGGGAGCAATATTTGTGGGGCTTGGCCATAGATTTCCCTCTCCCTCTCAGCACCTCAATTTCGAGTACACAGTCAGCCACTGGCCTATTCCTGCACAGAGGAGCCTGTCCCCCTGCGCTACATACTCAGAGGGCACTGCAGCCTGCCCAGGTCTCGCTTGACAGTGTCCAGGGCACATTGCTGTAAATTCTTTGTTGAGGACCTAAGACACTGGGCAAGGACACAGGTCCACAGGAGCTACCTGAACAAGTATCGAGTGCCACTGCCACTTTAGTAAAAGCTTTCTGTGTTAGTGTGGAGCCAGCCTGTCTCTGTACTTTGGAAATATTTTCAGGTTATAATGATGTAAAGCATAGATAATATGTTTTATTTCTTCCATCAAGTCAATGTCAGAAAGAGCCCTTTGTGCCAGATAAGGTGACTGTGTTTCTAAGTCTACAGTGTGAGAGAATGTCCTAGACCTTCACACGCACTCACCACTCTCACTGACTCACCCAGAGCCACTTCCAGTACTGCAGGCTCCACTCATGGTAAGTGCCCTATACAGCTGTACCATTTTTTTATCTCTTATACTGTATTTTTACTGTACCTTTTCTATGTTTAGCTATGTTTAGAAACACAAATACTATTGTGTTACAACTGTCTACAATATTCATTACTATATGAGTTTGTATCCCAGGAACAATTGGCTGTGCCATAGAGCCTAAGTGGCTGGACCATGTGGGTTTGTGTAAGTACATGTTATGGTGTCTACGCAATGACAAAATCGTCTAATGACGCATTTCTCAAAAAGAATCTCTGTCATTAAGCCACATGTTGCTGTATACTTTTTTGGTAGAACAGTTAACATGATTTGAGCAGGGAATTTATCAGATCCTCAAATAAAAATTTGAAGGGTCAATATATCATTCTGGGTTTTAACTTCATCATTAATGACTTTTTTGTGGTAGATAAATTCAGCAGCTTCAGTTAATTAAAATATTTCTATGTATAAACAGTTTGACACTGTATGATCAAAGGAGTCAAATTAGCTCTATAAATCCCCAGAACCCCATCCATCCACACAATTTTGGGAGTAATTTGAGCATGATGCAGCTGCTCTGATCACCAGTCTTCACTGAGGAAATTTCTGGGCCCAAAGGCAAACCAACATTCACTTGTTGTCCCAGGGTCTTTAGAGATTACACAGTATCTTTGGTTACATCCTGAACAGGATCAGTGAATGACTCTGGGAAAAAGCCTAGAGTAGCAGAGACTAATTGGAACTCCTCAAATGAACTATGAACTACTAGAAATAAACGTTAGCAGAATAAGCACCCAGGTGAGAATTGGCCTACACTAGATAAATGAATGTCGAAATATGGCATTTGGAGCATGAGAAGTTTTCTAGTGTTGGTTGGTGGAGACGGAAAATTAGGAAAGAATAGGAAGGTCAGTGACTACTCAAACTCTGAAAATCTGGAGTCAGCAGAATTGTGGAGGTACGTTTGCCAGACAATTCTGCTCTGTTTCAGACTGGTAGGAGATCCCTACTCCCTCATTTTTTTCTACCCTAATTTACACACATACACACACCACACACACACACACACGTGCGCGTACACACAAATACATGCCACAAATTTAGCCGTAGATATATAGATTTGATTGTGTGTGTATGTGTGTGTGTGTGTGTGTATCTTCAAAGAGGTTTACAGGACCTGAGCATCCAACAGTTAAGGTTGGTATAAGCAGGAAATGATTTTTATTGCATTGCTTCTGTTTATTTTTGCCACACTTTATTTATAATGAAGTTAAAATAACTGTTAGGAATTTTGCAGGACTTTAGGAATACCAAAAGAGAAAAAACAAAACACTGAAGCTGCTGGGTGTAGAAGTTCCAGGTGCAAATCGTGACTCCACCAGCTCTTATTTGAGCACATGACTTAATTTCTCTGCGTCTGAAATTCCTAAGCTGAAACATTAGGGATAAAGATACCTCATCTAGAGAGCAGACAGAAGACAAAATTGCATTGTGCATATAAAGTAACTAAAATAACTAAAATGTCATGGGGGCAGAATAAAAAAATAATTATCTTTTCGTTGGTCTGCCTTCTGGAGATGAAAACTGTGGGGAGGATATAAGACAAGTAAAGAAACCATTTAATTACAGTATGAACTTTTCTAATACAGAACTATGATATAGAACATAAAAGAGATGTACAAAAGTTAGAATGACCAGTTTTCCATAATGCTAATTTCTTAATCTGTTTTTTGAGATATAACAAAAGCTCACCTGACGGGCAAGGGTTAGTGGAGATCTGTCATATTTTAGGAATGGTAGTATGTTTATTTTAATGAGAGATCTAAAGTGCAGAAGGGAAAGCTGGTGACAGAAAACATTTTCTAAGTGTCCTGGAGATAGGGCTTGAATTGAGAGATGGCATTCTGTAAATAGATGTGAAGAATTAAAACACTTTAGCCCATTCACTTATTCCATACTTATAGGTCATCTCTCATGGTTAAGCATGTGCTAGGAGATGGGGTTCCAGGAGAATGGGAGACATTAAGGACTCTGATTTCAGGAGATCAATGTCTGTCCAATGACCAAGCATCTGTCCCTTAAAGGTTAGAATCTTGCAAGTGAGCATTGGTTTATGTATATGAATGGTACAGACACACATACACACTCACTACACCTCACCCCATTTCCTACAAACACATACACTTTTGACTTAGAAACTGAGTCAAGATATTAAGCATAGAGTATCAAGTATAGAGCTTTCATTACTTCTCCCTATATACAGGTCTAAAAAATATATGTATGTAATATATTATTAGATATGTATTTATGATATATATATATATTTATAAATCATATTATCATTGAATAGGAAGAAAGGAAGCAGCCATGGAATTAGGAAATTATTCTAGAATAGAAAAATACTACTGAGAGTGCCAGTCTATGATGTAATAAGAAACAAGTGCCCAAATTAAATCAACATATTAATTTCTTCATCAAGATATTATTGCTACCAAAACAAAAAAAAAAAGAAGAAGAAAGAAAGAAATCAGCTAAACTAAACAGAGCCTATTTGAGTTCTGGTATAAGTTCCTTGTTTTATCATAAATGGATAGCAAAGACTTTATGCATCAACAGTCCATCTACTGGCCCATTTTCAGACACATAACCATAGAAGACAGGGATGAGAGAATTTTAAGAGAGAAAGAGTGGTTAGCCATGTAAAAGGCTGCATTATTCAGGTCAGCTGAAGACTAAGGAAATTTCGCCTTATTGGGTAGATAATGCCTGGCAATCTTTCAAAAAACAGTTTGGAGAGAGAAGCAATGTTGACGGGTTGGCTACTGAAATTAATAAAAATCTGTGTGTCATTCATCTCTGTCTTTAGCTTCTTGCATGATGCCTGGTGGCTGATAAATATTAATCACCTAACAAATATTAACCAAGTATAGTAGTAAAGAAATGAGTGGGTAGAAAATAGAGGCAAGAGCAACATGTGAGTCACAGTTTTGAGGACGTGACAGAGAATAGAAGAGGGGAACACTCCTTGGTTAGAATGATTTACGCTCTCTTGACGTAAGCATGTCTGAGCATGGAGGTGACAGAGGGTGACCGAATATGAATATTTGAAGTTGAAAATGGAGTGGGAAGGTGAAGGTGAAAATACTGGTTGAAAGGGACGATGAAGTGGGAAAGTTAGAGGAACTGTCATTTACTAAACTACACAAAGGAGGTTTAAGAGAAGTGGCCAACCATGATTCTGCACTCCCAAAATACTATCAGATAGTTTTGAAATACAATAATAGGTTAATTATAATTATCATAGCTTTACTAGCCAGAGGAAGAATCATGAACCCCTCATGTACATGCACACACCTGCACTCAAACCCAGCCTGGTCATCTAGAGTTGGTAGTGGATCCAGAATAATGTGCTCAAAATACAATCTCAGTTGAGCAGACAGGGGAAAGGGCCAGACTTTGAATCCTAAGGAGTTTACTTATTCCACACAGGCATAATGAATATATAGGTGAGTGGCTAGAATGCCCCATCACCTCTGAGTAATCAGTGTGTCCTAAGTCCAGGAATGAGCCCTCCAACTGATTCTAGTTATATCTGAAGGATACTGTCTTGACTCAGTCAGAAAGCTTCCAAATCTTGGTCCTGAAATAAGATGAGAAAGAAAATCTAGTAATTTAAGGATACAAATAACTTGATTCTATACGTTGGCCTATACCAGTAGCTCATTGAGCTAGCTATCAGATCTTGTTTTCTTTTGACCTACCTCACAATGAGAAAGTGACAGTGTTATTTTCAGTAACATCTCATTCTCTGTGATGGCATAAAAGACCATAGAGGACATAAGTAAATCCATCTGTGGCAGCATAATCTCCTCAATAAAAGAGCCATCCTAAAATATTAATATTTTCTTTATTATAAATGATAGATGTAAATCTATCTATCTATCATCTATCATCTATCTATCTTTCTCTCTATCTATATAAACAAAATGATGCTCTGACCACATTTATCCTTTGCTACCCTTTTAAAATATTTTTTTTGTTTTTAATTAACTCTCATATAAATAGAGATCGAATTAAATGGGGAAGTATTGGTAAAAAAATAAAGAAAATAACAAATAAAAAGCTCTCAACTAATATATAATTAACATTTGCCTGATGCATATTTTTGAATGAAATTGATGTTTATTTTTGGTAAATCTTATTTCAACATACTCTTCAAACCTTTGGAAGGAAGTTAGTTGATTTTACTCATTCACTGGCTAAAGAAGTGAGGTGGATATTCAATAGGAAATTTCTCAGTAGGCCTCAAGGGCGCCTGGTAGCATCAAATGTGTCTACCACCTGAGTTTGATGAGCATTAAGCTCAAGAGCTGTGCAATCCATTCACCCTGACACTCTTTGGTAATTGCCTGTTTAGAAGTGTTCTGCTCTTCTTTTCAATCACTTCCAATCTCCATGGAAATAAGACAGAAATGACATAAAAGGGCATTGTTCGTGTCATATAAATGGGAATCTGGGTTACTTGACAACGATATCAGATTAACATAAATTGCTCTTCTGAGAAGCTGCTGACCAGCCCTGGGCCAGTAATCACCAACAAATGAGAATTCTGAAAATTCTAGTGAAGGCGGTTCCCTCCAGTAAAATGCCCAGCAGTCATTCCCAGGGTATGGTTTCAGCAGCACAGTTAATTTCAATACAGCATCCTATCCCTGGAGGATAGAACAGGAACATCTGGGAGAATTTAATGGCAACAATGGATTAAGTTGCCAGCAGAAGCTCCTCCTACTTCCTCTTCAGATTTATTATACAGACACCATCATTTTTCTTTTTGTGGAGGTACTCCATTTGGAATTCAAAGTTGTTGCCATCCAAATGAGTTCTTACAAGAGGAAATAGTCCTCTATATCTCAAAGGAACTGAAGTTTGTGAAAATTTTTCTTCTAGTTACAATGGGCACTAAAGCAATGACATATGGACTCATCTCTTGAAATTGTAGAAAGCCTGATGTATTTGCTTTAAAAAGTCGGTGGAGTCTGATATTGAAAAATAAGGATTACAATAATGAAGTGAAACTCTTTGGATGCTAGAAATAACTAGATTTATAAAACTAGATATGTTGATATCCAGTCTTCAAGTTTCCAAAGGAAATTAATAGGGAAAAATGAGTTGGGAAATTAAGCCCTCATTTGCCCTTATTTTTCCCAGCTTATTACAGGATGGCAGTGAAGTCTGTTAATAGGACTCTAGATCCAGACAACTGTTTCAACCTTCTGATTTAACCATGGATCAACCTGATAGGGCCCTCGGCATGGCTTAATTTATAGAAGCTCTGTAAAAAAAGGGTATGGTAATAAGAGTACCCACTTTGTAGGTTTAATGCAATTATTAAATGAGTTAATATATGTAAACACTTAAAAATGCCTGGCACATAGTACAAATTCAATAAAATATTTACTATTAACATTATAAACATATAGCAATATAAAATCAAACTGATCCTAATTAGCACTGCTTCCAGAGATTAATAAAGAGATGTAGAAAAACATAATTTACCAATTCCCTGATTATGTCTGAGTTCTTTTAGATTCACCTTTTATATAAGTCATTTATACCTACTTGAAATAATTCCAGAAGATAGAGTATTTCTTTTTTATATTTCATCTCTGCTTGGTTTTCTGAAGAGCTAGAAATTTATGAAGTTTTTATTAAGAATTAGTCTTATTGCAGCTATGGAGACTTAGTCAACAACCTAGATTTTCTATTATCCTTGCATAGAGCAAATAACTTTGTGTTAGAATGCTAGAGTTGAATTCACGTGATTTTCTTATGAGAATGGACAAATGTTTTCTAAATTGACTTATTAAAGAATATATTTTGAAAGGGCTCTTCGACATTATATGAACATAGGCATAAAAATAGCGAGAATTTATTATTATTTTTTAATCTCCTTTTCACTGCAACCAGAAAACAGCAGAAGGAGTGAGTACTAGTGGAGAGGTAGAAGACAGTCATAGAAGTCAATAAATACATCATACAGTTTTCAGCTTAGAAAAGCTATTTTAAAAGACTGTAGAAGAGAAACTCATTTGCAGAAAATCAAGAAAACCCCATAGCTTTTGTTCTGGGTTCTAGTCGCTTTAATTAAATGAGATCAATGGAAATATTCTCACCTGACCTGGAGAACTTAGAATCAAATATAGCAACAGTCTACTGTCTTGGAGTGGCAGTTTTGAGTAAGGATTACAGGCTAGGGAATTTTCATCACAGAGCCTTCCTGAGAAGACTACTGTAGAAAAATGTGCTCATGTGGCTGTAAAACATGAATGAGTACTTTGACATTACTGAGACGTGGCAACGTTTTGCAAATGGAGAAAGTAGAGACAAGAAATATTAAATGATTTAGCTCAAGCCTCAATGCTATGTTATCAATAGAACTATAACTAAATTATTTTGGCTTATTAACTTAAAAATTATCTTTAATAAAATTTGCATTTATTTTCTAAACTGTTGCAAGTTCTTTCATCATAAGAATTGTTCATCTTAATTTTTAATGTATACCTCAGCTACCAGAAGAATATTTTTTAGTTCTATTTTCAGGAGCCATAATCAAATGATATATTTTCTGAATGCTTGTATATATTTCTCCTATCTTCTATGTGAATACCTACGTATAAATTTCTTTTAGCTTCTGTCTTTCAAAATTCTGTAGTTATTGCTTTATACACTTGTAGTTTTTAATCATTCTGAATATGATTTTTTGTTGATATTATGTTTTATGAACTGAATGCTTGAAAGATTATTTTTTCTTTTCCCTTAAATTAAAAAAAACTTTCTAGGCTTCAGATGGATGGTGTTTCTATTGTATTAATATTTAATAATACTTTATGACTTACTTTTAATCTGGATACTCAAGCATTTCATCATCTCAGGAAAAAAATTGTTTCAGTATACTTTTGAATGATACTTCTCTTTCAATTGTCTTATTGATATATAATTGTATTTCTACTTATTTAATCCATGTTTTTCTTCATATGCTGGGAGAGTCTAAGATTTTCTTTACTCCTTTGAAAACTTATCTTTCTCTTTTACTTCTGTCTTTTGCTGTTATGGATGAAGGTAGTAAGTCAGTTACTCTATTTAATTTAATTTCACTTTTATTCTTTTAATTCCTTCAAAACAGATTCTCTAATTTCCACTCCTATTTCTCTCTTTATATCTTCTCCAATTTACTGTGTTCATATCCTATTGCATCACTTTTCAAGATATTAGGCATATATCCTCTCAATTTTCATCGATTTCCTTTAGTAAAACATTGTCAGTGATACACTCTTCCAGGAAACCTTCTTCAGTGGAAACATCTGGACAATATTCTTTTTTTTCATTATCATTTCAAAGACCTAGTGCAGCTTTTGTTTTTTGATTACTCATCCTTGAATAGAGTGAGATCTTTGCTGCATTTGGCAGCACACAGGCTGATGGAGTGCCCTTTAGTTCTCCTTATTGTTTATGTGAAACAGAAACTCTCTTTGCCTTCATCATCTGTGTTAAGGCTGGTACGCTTGATAGTCACCCATTTATGTGGGTTATCTGTTGGATCTCTCCAGTTTGAATTATCCGGTCCTCTGACATATCCTTTTAGGCAGGTGTAGGTGTTCACTATTCAATATAAACTTTTCCTAGTGTGCTTTTGTCCATCCATAATTTTCTCCAATTATGAAGCTTTTATTAATCTCTCAGCATCATAGACTAGTGTGCCTACATCCATCCCTTCTAATTTTTACCTGTGTTGCATATTGAGAGCTATCACCTGGGGAAAGAGGGAAAGAGGTAACTTCAGATTTTCTTCCTTCTCCCGCTTTGGTCATTTATACCAGTATGGTCTCGTTAAGTTAATTTTATACTTGGGTTATATTACGATGCTATGTTATTTACTTTGTTGCTCAAATTGTTATTTCTTTGCCTGTCGACAGCTCGTTCTGTCAGGCTCTTATGTCCCTTTAATATGTCTCCAATCTTTATTTAATTTGAGTAATTCCTTACTTTCTGGCACTAAATAGTCCTAAGGCTCATTTTGTATATTTCTAGCCTCAACTCTAGAATCAGCCATTTCTCCAAGAAGCCTCCCTTTTTTTTTTTTTTTTTACTGGAAAATGCTACTTGGAAAATGAGGTACAGGTGTCAGGTAAAATCATTTTTTAAAACAAAAACACAAAAAAACTATGGTAATGAACTGATATTTACTTTCACAAGTGTCTGAAATTCAAATCAGTCCATACTCATAATTCGATTTGCTTTTCTGCTAAGCTAGACAATATTATGTATTTACAGAGCAAAAATGATGAGAGGTATGGCTTCTAGTTTTTAACATTTTCCAAAAGAATTTTATATTTTACTATTCCATCTAATTCAATTGTTCACATTTCATATTGTAAGAATTTATTTGAGCAACATAATTAAAATGTTTATACAAAATGAAATTAAAGAGTATAAATTTTTACTTTAAATTATTAAAACGACAGGTGATATAATACTATTTATGAAATACCTGTCTTTAAAATATCTTAGTTTTGAAAAAAAATCAGAAACAGAAGCTTTGAACTAATAAGAGAAAGGCTATTTTTCTGTTTATTTTTAATTTTCTTAAATTTTGGCATTTATATTATACAAAAATAATATAACAACACTTTTGGTATCTATTATAAAACCAATAACAAAATAACTAATGGAATTAGACAAGAAACCATAGGACCTGGAGAAGGGAAAAGAATGGAATCAGTAGAGAAAAAAGCTACATTCACATGAACTTTGGAAAAATACATGAAGTGAAATTCTCAAAAAACCATATTGTTTGGAATTTGGATATATGTGTTCAATTCCGAATCCACAGGCAGCTGTCTGTGCAACCTTGGGCCAGTTACTTAACAGATCTCATCTGCAGTTTTCTTATTAAAACCTGAAGAAAATTTCCCATTCAGCCTACTTCTCAGTATTCTTGTGAGATCAAATAACACAATATACACGAGGGCTATTTTTAAATTGCAAAATGCTGTGCAAATGTAAATTACTTTTGTTAGTCTTAATGAAAATGCATCATGATATTGTAAATAGGAACTGGAATTTTTGGACGGAAAGGAAAGCATAGATAATAAAGTGATTTCAATGGTATGTCCAGAAAACTCATAGCTCATCTTTGTAATCCTAACAGCTACCACAATACAGAATCAATCCCGCTTAGTAAATGCTTGAATAAAAGTGAATAAAAATTATGATTCTTCTCTTTTTGTTTCTACTCCTGGTGCCCTCATTCAGCATGACCTATTTTGATGGCCTTCGAACTAACTAGCTTCTCTTTGTATTCCAACCAATTAGCATAAACGGTACTGTTGGAGTTATCTTTCTAAAGCCTCCAGTTACTGTTCTATTGATCTGCAATAGCCACCTCCTCATTACTATAGAAGAAAAGAAATCTAAATTTTTCAACATAACATGAAAACATTCAACTTACCTTTCCATGTTTATTTCCACTAATCCGTCACACAAAAGTTATGCTTCAACTAAAATTGATTATTATTATTTTTTGATGAATATACAGTTTTTTTCCTGCTTCTATTTAAAAATGATAGGTAGTATTTATCACAAACAAGTGACAAGTATGTATTTACCTCTTGCTAAATAGCATTACACTAACAACTTGCATGAAAGAAAAGGAAAGGAAGTGTAAGTAAATGTTTTCAAATTACCAACACTTGTGTTAAGCAGATGTGAACTACTCAGAAGCAACAAAAAAGCATGGGTAATTATAGAAAAATTATTGGTTTAGATTATCAAGCTTATTGGGAATTTAGAAAAAAAAGATTGCTGAATGTTAAGAGGAAGTTTAAGTTTTGGAAAGTAAGCAAGACTTGAGATGGCTCTTGATTGCTGACAAGAATATATCTGTATGCTGTCTGCATCCAAATGAACATTCTCATTCAGAAGTAAAATGGAAACTATCTGATGGGTGAAATTATTGGAGAGAAGAATATCCCCAGTCTTTCATTTATCCATCATTTCATCTATTCATTAATTCAACAACTATTTATTGAGCACCTTCTATGTGCCAGACACTTTTCCACCCATTAGAAATAAAGTAGTAAACGAACAAGCTCCAGCTCTCAAAGACCTTTCATTTTAGTGGAGGCAGACTGGCCAAAACTAACAAAAAGAAGTAATATGTCAAGTAGTGATCAATGCTATGAAGAAAAATAAAGATGAAGATGGTAATGGAGAATGATGGAGGTGATGGAGAATGATAGGGAATGAAGGTGTGGTTGTTTTATATAGGGAAATCATGGAAGACCTCCTTGGCGAGTAACCTCCCTGAGAGAGACCTGTGTACTTGAGGGAGTGAGTCTTGTGCACATCTGGCAGAAGGCCATTCTAGAAGACAGGAAGTGCCTGAACCCTGAGGCAGGAGCATGCTTTAAAAGTTCTGAAACAGTCACAGGACGTTGTAACTACAGTAGAGAGAGCCAGAGAAAACAGGGTTAGCTGATGAATAGAGATGTAGCTGTGAACACAGTCATTGGGGGCCTTAAGGCCAGCAGATGGACTTCGGATGCTATTCTGGGAAAGACAGGATGTTAGTAATTGTCTGTGAACAGACAAGTAACAGTCTGCCCTGAGTTTAAATCATTCCCTCTAGCTGCTGCTGAGAATAGACCTTGAGAGGAACAGAAAGAAAGCAGAAAGCAGTGAGGAAGACTGAGTAATATTCAGGTGAGAGAAGCTGGGGCTGGCCTAGGGCAGTAGCTGTAGAGATGGTGAGAAACGCCCCTCAGCAGTTTCCTGCTGCCTTTGAGATAAAGCAAACCTTCACCTGATCTAAAAGCCCATGTGGTGTGATCCCTTCTTTTGTCACCAACCACATTTGCCAGTGCTTCTCCTTGTTCCCATCACTTTCCATGCTATGTTTTTGTGTCCAAGCAGGCTTTTAATGCAGGGTCTTTGTGAAGTTTATTTTCTCTGCTATAAATATTCTTCCTATTCTTATTCTCCTCATTGGTAATTCTCACTTTTTAAATTTTAGTTTTTTAGAGAAGTTCTTTCCAAATTAATTGACTGGGTCAAATTCTCCATAGAAGCTCCCATTGCATGTTGTATTTACACTTCAGAGCAGTGGCCATGATTGCAATTTTACATCTATTTATGTGACTTTATTATTATTATCTGCCTGTCCCGACAAACGCTGAGTATACTTAGGGAAGAGACTATATGGTTTCTGTGCTTGTTGTTAACCACTTTAATACTTAATATAGTGCCTTTATTTGTTGAGAAAGAAGAAATGAACTTCAAGTAGGTAATTGAGCCAAAGTCTCATGTAAAGAGAACTATATTTGGCATGAGGATGAATGAGTTATTTCTAGTTTTTTATGTTAAAACTGAAGGGCTTTGGTTTTTCCATGTATAACATTTAGAATTTTGTGAAAACTGAGATAATAGAACATAAGTTTTCTTCCATTTCTTCAAATTAAGACAAATAGTATTTAGCACATTAATTTCCTCTTTTGATTATAGCATGACATTTGCATAATTCTAAGAAACTAAATAACTGCAATTACATTTTTGTTTTTAGATTAAGAATAACAAGTCTAAAAATATAAGAATGCACATTATAATTTGAAGAGGTTACCAACTAAAATGGGCATGAGCTATAAAGAGCAAATTAAATTGGAAAGCTTGACAGAAGATAGATGGTGACTCTACATATAGGTAGAGGGAACTAGTGCCTCCATGTGGTGACTTTTGGGATGTGTGCTCAGGAACCAAAATTTAGTGGCCCTAGAATAGTCTTTGGAGCATTGAGCCTGGAGATTACCCATGAGTTAAACAAAATTTTAAATAGCTGTCCCAAATTAGACTTGAGTATCCACCTTGTAGCTGATTTGGTACCCAGGCAAGAGGTCTACCCATTTCCAGAGAGGAAGAGAATGTCCTCCTAGTTGTCATTGAGTGTGTAGGAATCACCCCACCCCCAAAGTATTTGATTGAAGCAAAAACAGGAGAAGAAAATATACATACATTATAGATGTTTATTAGATTAATACACTTGAAACTACATGTCATGTTTCTGTGTGTTTGGGAGGGAGGGTGATAATACTGAACAGGAGAACAAATCAGCGTTTGCTCTGAACAAAATTTTGACAAGTGTCAAGGCAATGAAGGCAAAAAGAAGAAAAATATTTGAGAATATATACAATGATTTTACTTCTTTCTCTCATTTACAAAATAAAATTTTGATTGATAACCTAAGGCATACTCTAACACCATTGGGTAGAAGCAAAACATTCCTTTTCTCATAAACATGACCTTCCCATCTCATCAACATCCATTTCTCCCAATATTACTGGAGGAACTCATTGGAAACACCTATAGCATGACACCATGTTCTCTCATTTTGAGAAATAATCAGTGAAGGTGTCTGAAGAAAGACAAGGAAACAGAAGCAGGATGATTAAAGATACATATGCATTTGGCATGTGTCACACTGTATGTATATAGGATATATGAGTATAATATACATAAATGCTACAAAACATATGATAGTTGCATAAGCAGCACCAAAGTTTGGCATGGTAGTAGGAATATGTCTGAATGGTGGTAAATGAATTATTTAAATAAAAGCATGCAAAACAAAACAAATAACCACTTATTTAATCTGCTAGCAATCTTGAAAAGGCAGACCATAGTCTCACCTTGGAATCTTTCATTAGTAGAACCAGCTTTCAAACAAGTCCATCTACTCATGTGGCTTGCATTGGAGTTTGTTTCTTTATTTGCTCCAATACCCAGTCTTCCTGACTAGTCACTGCTGGAAATTCAGTAGTATAAATATTAGAAACAGTATCAGTGACAATATTTATATCCAGAGAAAAATAATTCCTTTTGAATAAAGCACACACTTTTTTGACCTGCCCTCCATTTCTTTTTTTCTCTGTCATTCAAACCACGGAGTTATTCCAATTCTCCCAAATTTCCTGGGAAACAAAAGCTCAATGAAATTCTTCATCTGGCAGAATAACATTTTGAACCATTACACAACAAACCATTTTTAGTTTCCAAGTGCATACTATTTGTTCTTGTCATTGATACTTTGCTATTGACAATGATAGTATTAACCATTTGAAACTTGATATTATCCAGTACAATAAGGCAGAATGAGAAGGAAATGACTTTAGCTAGGGGCCAAAGATGGCTTCCTGTGTTTTTTATAACCCAGAATCAAGTACATGGCACACAGATTATTTATTCTAGTCAAGGAGATATTTTCCTTGCTTTTATTTTTATTAAGACTTTATTTTTTCAGAGAAGTAAAGCAGTCCTGGGTTCACAGCAACATTGAAAGGAGGGCACAGAGATTTCCCATACTCCTCTGCTCCCATGCATGCACAACCTCTCCCATTACCCACGTTCCCCACCAGGCCGGACGTTGTTACAACTGATACACCTACATTGACACGTCATCATCACCCAAAGTTCATAGTTTACGTTACAGTTCACTCTTGGTGTTGTATATTCTATGGGTTTGAATAAATGCATCCATCACTATAATATACAGAGTATTTTCACTGCTCTAAAAACTTTTCTGTGCCCCAGCTATTCATTCTCCCCACCAACCCGTGGAAACCACTAATGGTTTTACTGTCTCCATAATTTTGCCTTTTCCAGGAATGTTGTATAGTGGGAATCATACAGTAGGTTTCCTTTTTAGATTGGCTTCTTTCATTTAGTATATGCATTTAAGTTTCCTCCACATATTTCCATGGCTTAAGAGCTCATTTCTTTTTACTACTGAAGAACACATCGTTGTCTGGATCACAACAGCTCATTGATCCATTCATCTACTGAAGGACATCTTGGTGGTTTCTAAGTTTTGGGAATTATGAATATAAGTGCTATAAACATTCATGTGCAGTTTTTTGTATGGATATGTTTTCACCTTCAGTGAGTAAATACCAAAGATTTGCTGAATCATATGGTCAGAGTATGCTTAGTTTTGTCAAAACTGCCAAACTTTCTTCCAAAGCGGCTGTACCATTTGCATTCCCATCAACAGTGGACTAGAATTCTTGTTGCTCCACATTCTTGTCAGCATTGGTTTATCGGTGAGTCAGATTTTGGCCATTCTAATAGGTGTTTGTTGATATCTCTTTTTAATTTGCTTTTCTTTGATGAGATATGATGTTAAACATCTTTTCATATGCTGACTTGCCATCTGTATATCCTCTATGGAGGGGTGTTTGTCAAGGTCTTCAGTAAACATTTGATGGGGTTATTTGTTTTCTATTTTTCATTTTAAAATTTCTTTATGTATTTGACATAATAGTTCTTTATCAGAAACATATTTTGCAAATATTTTCTCCCAGTCTGTGGCTTGTCTTCTCTTGACATTGTATATAGGAAAGCAACATCATTTTGGAGAGTACTATTGTAAATAGTATTGTGTTTTTCATTTAAAATTTTACTTTTTCCTTGCTAGTATAAAAAATAGCAGTTGACTTTTGTATAGTAATATTGTTTCTTACAACTTTGACATAATCATTTTTTAGTTCCAGGAGTTTTTCGTCGTTGTTTTGTTGTATATTTCTTCTGATTTTCTACATAAACTGTCATGTCATCTGTGAACAAAGACACTTTTACTTCTTCCTTCCCAATTGGTATGCCTTTAATTTCCTTTTCTTGTCTTATTGTATTAACTAGAACTTCTAGTATGATGTTGAAAAAGAGCGATGAGAGGGATCATCCTTGCCTTGTACCTGATCTTAGTGAGAAAGCTTCAAGTTACTCACCATTAAGTATGTTAGCTATAGATTTTTTGTAGATATTCTTTATCAAGTTGAGGAAGTTATCCTCTAATCCTGAGTATTTTTACTGCAATTTTTTATTATGAATTTTAGATTTGGTCAAGTGATTTTTCTGCATCTATTGATATGATCATGTGATTTTTCTTTCACACCTGTTGATGCAATAAATTACATTGATTAGTTTTTATATGTTGAATCAGCCTTGCATACCTGGTATAAATTCCATTTGGTCAGGGTATATAATTGTTTTCATACATTGTTGAATTCGATTTACTAATATTTTGTTGAGGATTTTTGCATCTATGCTTATGGGATAGATTTGTCTGTAATTTTCTCTTCTTGTAATTTTGTCTGGTTTTAATATTAGGATAATGCTAGATTCACCGAATGAGTTAGGAAGTATTCCTTTTGCTTTTACTGCCATACTAAAATCATCTAGGTTTTATCCTATGTCATCATTTAAGAGTATTACAGTTTAATATTAGGTCTATAGTGCATTTTAAATTGATTTTTGAAGGGTGTTAGGTCTGCATTTAGCTTCATTTTTCTGCACATGGTTGTCCATTTGTTCTAGTACTATTTGTTGAAAAGACTATTTTTGCTTCATTTTATTGTCTTTGCTCTTTTGTCAAAGATTAGTTGACTATATTTGTGTGAATCTACTTCCGGGTTCTCTGTTTTGTTCCATAGATCTGTTTTCTTCTTCTATTGCCAATACCACATTGTCTTAATTACTTTAGCTTTATAGTGAGTCTAGAAGTCAGATGATATCTATTTTCCAATTTTGTTCTTCTCCTTCAATATTGTGTTAGCTATTCTGGGTCTTTGCCTCTCTATATAAACTTTAGAATCATTTGCCAATATTCACAAAATAACTTGGTGGAATTTTGATTGGGATTACATTGAACTTACAGATCAAGCTGAGAAGAATTAACATCTTGAGAATATTGGATCTTACTATTCATACATTTGGATTATCTTTCCCTTTATTTAGTTCTTTAATTTAGTTCATCAGAGTTTTCTCATATATGCATTTTGTTAAAGTTATATCTAAGTATTTCATTTTTGGGGGGTGCGAATGTAAATTTTACTGTGTTTTTAAATTTTCCTTGCTCATTGCTGGTTTGCATAGAAAAAAATGATTAACTTTTTTATTAACTTTGCATCCTGAAACCTTGCTACAATTGCTTATTACTTCAAGGTTTGTTGTCGATGTTGATTCTTTGGGATTTTAACATTTATTTTTTTTTTTATCTTTAGTTTTCTTTGGTAAGTACATTTAAAGTATACATTTTTATCTAAGTACTGCTTTACTTGTGTGCTTTTAAACTTGCAGTGTGATATTTATCGATATTGCCAAATTTCTTGACTTACTTTGTAATTTTCTTTTTTAACTAAACAGTTATTTGATAATACATATTTTTTTAAAAACAAGTGGAACAGTCTTCCATTGTGGCCCCGTGCACAATCTATATTTTATAAATGATGTATGGTGCTTAAAACCAAACTAGCTTCTTTGTTGGGTAGTCTTTCCTATATATCTAATAGTCTTTCCTATATATCTAATAGTTTACATGTATTCATTATATTATTCAGATCTTCAGCATTTCAGCTTTCCTACTTTAGCTATCAGTTTTTCAAAAGGTTGTTTTCTGATATATTTATAGGTTAGATTTTTAGGTGTGTATGTTATAATAGCTATATCTTCATTAACTATTGTTTAATATACCAGCATGTAACAGCTATCTTTTATCCTTATCTTATTATTTTTTTTGTTTTTAATTTTTTTAATACAATATAAAATAGCTATTTAATTTTCTTTTGGTTTTTATTTGGTTGAGATATATTTTTTGTCTTTAATTTTTAACTTTTTAAATATTATTTTAATTGTGCCTCCAATAGACTATCTGAGAATCTCTTTTTATATTATATTAACCCATTTAACCCCCATTTGACATTGAACGAAACTGTTATTTGAGGACTTGCTATAGATGTCATTTAGGAACCTCTCTGCAAAAACCTATAAACTTATAATTATCTAGTGTATTAACTAACAACTAGAATAACAATATTTGCCACAATAGAAACAAAGTTATAAGCTATATTTAGCAATTGTGAGTACACTTTAGAATCTCTTGTCTTTAAATTATTATCTGAAACTTTTAATTACATATGTACCTATTTTTAATAAGTAGTTGTGATGGAAGACATTATCTAAAGAAAGGCATGGAAGCAGAGAAAAATCTTGTAGAAAATGCAAGTTAATTGACCTATGAATATATAACAATTTTTATATAACATATAATATATATTATGGATCTTCTTCACAACCTGCCTTGTAAGCCCTTGTTTTTTTCAATAAAAGTTTATGAAATTAATACCTGGTGAGGCTTTTCAGTTTTCACACAAGTTACTTGAATGCCATTCTCAAGCAATGGACTGGGACCAAAACGAGGGAGAACATTATATAACCCACATTAATGCCTTATTAAATACTTTTCCCCTGCTTTCTTGATTTCTGTGATTCTATACAAATGAACCAACACATGTCCCTGCACTGTTTCAAATGGTATAAGAATTTTGTCTGGAGGTTTAAAAAACAATCATGGCAATACAAGGAACAAAATATCCATCAGCCCTGCTTTTCCCCTGTAAGTCAGAGGCTACAACTCTATACATTTGAGCCCATCACCAAACAAGCAGTACTGCGATCTCTTTAGATCCTCAAAGATTCACATTTTTGAAAGATAGTTGGAGACAGCATGCAATATTTAGCATTGCATTTAGTATAGCATAAAGGGAGTAAAGTTCTTTGATTGGTTTCTGTACTTTCTTGCAGTCATTTCCCTCTTATTGGCTATAAATGACTCAAATTGTACGCTGGCCCTGAAAGAGGAAGCAGCTCTCAGTTTGACAAACATTAAGTCAATGATTTAAAGATAAGTAAATGTATACAAAGGAGAAATAAGCAATAGACTGGTAATTAGGTCCAACATTTGGGGCAGGTTAAAGGTTATTGAGAAGGAGTGAGTACTTTATTCAACATGCAATGCAAAGCCCTTGAAGATTTGTTATAGAAATGAACAACATGAATTCCATTTTAAAAATTAATTTAATGCCAATTATGGTGTGTATGTCAGGTCCACATTGTCTATATTGGCATAAAATTAAATACATCAATTAAAAATTATTAGTTCAGTTAATGAAAACCTTCCTAATAATTATCGTGAAGGACTTAGATGCTTGAGTCAATGGTGAATCTAGAGCATTTGAGGAGGTATAACCCAGATTTCATTTTAAGTGTAAACCTTTTGTTGTTATTGTTTTGTTCCGTGTAGAATTTTAATTTTTTAGCTCTTTTATTTGTTTTGCAATTTGTTTAGTATTCTTATCATTTATAATTGAAGTGTGAATGTCACAGTTTTTCTTTAAAAATGAATGTCAATTAAAGTGAGAGATGCTGGCAACACTGCATTTATTATAACATGTTCTGACCTTCTCATTATTTTGTTGGTAATTATTCTATGTTTTTACAACCAACAAAAACTCAGATGGATTATTTGATACAGCTCTCTCATTTGATTCAGAGTTCACACTTTTCCTTTTTCTCCTACGGATCACTGCTGACTTTCTTAGCAATATTTCTAAGCCTTCTTTAACTAATAGCTAATTTATAGGTCTGTTCATTTAAATTTCAAAAAAATCAACAAGTTTATTGGCTTAAGTTCTGGCTCTGAATTATCAGTTTACTTCTATTAATGCCAATTTTAGTATTTAGATTGTTTCATTGTTATTAGGGATTCACTGTTTTTTTTCTTGTAGCACACAAGGTAAAATTCCTTAAAGATGAAGGTAGTATCTTATTCATCTTTCTGTCTTCAGCATCTAACTTATTCACTGACATGAGTATTTCTTTTTTTTAAAATTAAGGAGTGTGTGCTTATATCTGCAAACCTCTACTGAACCCCTTATACAATGTTATTAGAGGTTTCTAGTGAGTAGTCAGAAGATTTTTCTGGGATTTTTCATTTGTTATCACCTACAGCCATAATGAAGTACTTTGCCTCAAATTTAAGTAAAATAGAATTATTTAAAATATTTTCTGATTTTCCAATGATTTAGCTTGACAATGAGTAGTTCTTTTATATTGACACATGTTAATTCTCAAAGAACGAGCCAGCATACTATATTTTTAAAGCAGAAAAACTAAAAAAAAAAAAAATGTGAAATAACTTCTAACACAAAAATAAATAATTCTCTAGTTTCTCAGCTAAAGAATTACTTCTATCTGGTTTATTCATTTAATAATCATTGTTTAACTGTAAGGAACCTTGGAAATGACATCCATCTAGATTCAGGATAATGAAGAAAATTAGTTGTGCAGAGGGTCACTACTAATTTGTGATTTTTGCATGCATTATTGAGAAAAGATGGCACAGAGACACTAACTTCTAAGCCAAATAGAAAGCTAGTGTTGCCAGAAGAATACAATATGCTCTAATGAATAACAAAGTCAGCAAGGAAAAAAAAAACATTGGTGGATATAACTGGTAATTATGTGTGTTCATGTATGTGTGTCTCCAGAAATAAGAACCAGATATAAATGACTAGAGGATGTACTAAAGACTATAATATGACAGAAGCTGCGAGCAATGAATAGACAGGTCTTGCCTAATGACACTTAGGGAGTTAATAATTTGGCTGTAGAAAAATCACAGAGACTTAAAAATGGCATCTAGGGATGGAACAGAGATAAGGCACACGTGGAAAATGCAACTTTCAACAGAGCTTAGGAGAAAAAAAATGCAGTTTTTGCTCAGTAAATGATAACTTTTTTTCATTAGTTCAGGAAAAATCTTGAATTATCATATCCAGAGGTGTTTGGAAGCACCTATGTGACCTGATAGGACACAGCCCCATTCAAAGCTGTGCATTATCTGTGGCCAGCAGGGTTGGACCTGCGCGGTGGGCTTGGGCTTCCATTGGCTCCTCACACTTCATCTCTTTGTGATAGCTGAGGAAACTTCTCTGTATCAGGTGGAAGCTCATAACCCCTAGAATAATGAGATTTTTTTTTAGGGGGTGTCATTATTTCAATCTGCCTGGGGCAAATCTCACAGGTCATCAAAGGAAGGAATGGGGTCCATAGAGAGCCCAGTTAAGCATCAAAACCCAGACACCGAGTTTTGATTTTTGTAGCTTTTGTAGCTTACATCAACCTATTCTGAAGAAAGGAATGAGAGAACAAAGGAAATTTCAGTAATCCAGATTTGTTGCCATATTTTGGGTCAGTGTATGAGCATTCTGACATGAGTCATTTCATATTCAACAAACTGTGCTCTCCTCTTTAAGCTCAAACTTAGATGGAAATTACTTCTCATGGTGATGATGCCATTACCTTATGTTATAGTAGGCAAATGGAATAATGATGCCAGTTAGCATGATTTAATCACTCTCTACATGTGTTATCATAGATATTGAATTTTCAAACAATAATTTCTAAACAATTAGACAGATATAAGAACGAATTTCTCAAACCAAGATTTGGCAAACTTTTTTTTTTTTTCTATAATAACAGTAAGAATTTTTGGCTTTGCAACATTATAATCTTTGTGGCAACTACTCAACTTCCTGTTTTGGTGAGAAAGCAGCAATAGACAAAATGAAAATAAATCAGAAGGAATGTGTTCTAATAAAACTTTATTGAAATAAACAGTTGGTGAGCTGGATTTGGCCCAAGGGCTACCAACCCTCTCTGAAATAATTACCAAAATTTCCATCCAAAGGCTTAAAACTTTTTGTATTTCTAGGTAACCTTCCACAATACTGTTTTTTCTAAGGCCATGACTACTTTTAGGTCAATATTCATTTTCCCAGTACCAAAGGAAACTTAGGATGATCAGATGATCATTTCGGCTGTCTGTCCCAGACAATATGTGTCTCCATGGTTTCCCCATGAGAAGTAGAAAGTAGGGAGGATTCCACCCTGGGTCAAATGAGGGAATGAGAAAGGAGAGGATAAAAAGGACACCGAGGAATGTTTTAACTTCTAGTAAAACCACTTGGTTTAAGTGGAGAGCATTGCATTTACTAGTCATATATACTAGCATAAATTACTATTAAACTTTCCATTTCTTTTTTAAAATTCTTGTGATGTGTTCTGTAACATAGATGTCACATAAATAAATAATGCTTATATAATGGATCATTTTGTTACAAATAAGTTAGTCCATCATTAACAAATGAGATCTAGAGAAAAAATGGAGTTCGTACAAATCCTCTGAATGCCTATTTGATTGTGTTCATTAACAGAAGCATATTTGATGAATTCGCCCTAAGATATATGTGGTGTTTAGCATTCAGACAGGTACTCTGTTAAGTGCTAAGGCATATAACAATCTTGAACCACATGAAACTGTTGTTTTTAAGTCAAAACACAATAGAATATCAGCAATTTCATGAGGCTAAAAAAAACAGTGAAGATTGTCATTCACTCTCTCCCCAAAGCATATATAATCTATCTTTGACAAGTAATCATAAGTATAATTAATGCTACCAACAGGGAAATCCAGGATACAGTAAGAACTTAGAATGACAGATTTATATAGTGCAGGACATCAGGGAAGGCACCCTGAGTGGCGGGGGTGGGGCATTTAGGTAGAGATCAAGACAAATGAGATTTAGGAAAACAGATGGGGAGACAGAGAAGGGGCAGGAAAAGCTACAGTGGTGGCCACAAGCCTTGAGAGTCTCTTACCTCCAGGCTCAGAAGCAAGAGAGAGTTTAGGTGTATTTTACAATGGATAACATGGTTTCACTGAATTATGTTTCACATATATATGTATACATATATCCACATACATGTATATAATGATATATATATTACATATTATATAATTTGTTTTATATATTTACATGTATTTATATGTATGTATGTGTATACACACACACATACACACACACACACACACACACACGTATGCATTTTATTCACTCAACTATGTTAGTGTTGGTGGTGGCCAGGTCTAAAAAGGCTGCTTCAAATCCTCAGTGCTACGAGAAGAGTTGTTCAAAAGCAAACACCCACAGCCCAATTTTAGTCTCAAAACCTCTAATATTGAAATCAACAGATAAATCTGCAAGCGAATGCCCCATCAAGGGATTCTTCAGTCTCCGCTTCTAGTCACGTGCTCCATCTCTTCTGTCTTGATTTATCGTTAAAGTACAATGAGAACTTCTTCCTGACATTTTGCCAACGCTATTTTCATAACATCCCCAATTTACATTTTCCACTTCTCAGTATGTGTATGAAGAATATATTTAAGGGTTTCATCTTGAATGAAAGTGCATCCCAGATATGCCCTTGTGTGGAACACAAACGTGAGTTCCAGTTTCTTTCTTCATGAAAATCTAATGACCACTGCAGCACTGAACACAGTACTTCTCTCCAGGTTCGAGGACTTGCTCAAGCCTACAGAACAGCTCTTAGGAGCTGCTTTCATTTTATGTATTTGCTAATAATTTTCAGATAATAAATGCCTACATGCATGATATAAAACTTTCTTGTTCTATAATCTGATAGTGATGTTGTGTGTTGGGGGTATATCTAAGCCTCCCACAAAATTTCTAGTAGCTACCATTTACCAGAAGTAGTCTAAGCAGTGTGTATAAACAAATTAAAGTCAGTTGAGGACAGTTTGTATGCAATCTGTGATTATAATGTTCTATATATTAAATAGCATATGCTATTTTCATTTTGAGAAACTAGTTGGGACAAAGAAATATCATACCTCTCAAAACTGAGCATTGTAAAATATTATTAAGCATTTTTCACTTTGGAGAAATGAATAATAACAACTCCTAACTTCTAATTTCTCATTTACAGCTTCACAAAGCCCTTTTACACACATTCCTCCATTCGATCCTTGCAGTAAGGATGTGGCATTGACATAATCTCTGGCATTTGACTAAAAAGATGCAGTAATTTGCAGCTAACCCTACACTTCTCCTTGACTCCTACTCCTTCCTATCCACTCCCCCACATCTGTTTAGGAATGAGGGTTTGATGTGAGATGCCTCACACTTGGCAAAGGGCCCTATTGACATTGTGCTGCTTTGAGTTAGAAAAAAAAAAATCCAGGGACAAGTCAGGAAATCTATCATCCCCTTGCTCACTGATGAAGGGAACCGATACCTGCTCTAAGGTTAAATCAAGGGCAGCCAATGTCTATTTGTTTTTAAGAAGTTCAGGCATTGAGGAGGTTGTTAACATCCTATTCTATTTGAATCAAACACCTGCATTTACTTTCTTTGAATAATGAGGAAGAATGGGGTCTCTTAAATATAGGCCTTTGCTATAAATAGACAATCCATCTTAAATTTAATTATTGTCATTGTCAAAGCGTAGACTCGGAGAGGCAGAGTGGTGTTGCAGAATGTTCCTTGACTGAAGGTAGGCACCTGGTTCCAATCGCAGCTCTGGTACTCATTAAGTGTGGCCCAGGCTGATTAATTTCACATCCTCAGGCCCCTCTGTTTTCTGGAGTATCCATTTTCTCCCCTTAATGGTTTTCAGTGCATCTTGCTTTTCCATTCTTACCGAGGCTGCTTTTACTCTTACTTGGGTTATTATAAGAAGCTACTATTTGGTTGCTATTTTTCAAGTCTCAGGTCTTTATACACCCCAAGCTCTGCCAAATCGATCTTTTATATTGCTGTCAGTGGCAGCTTATGAAAAAGTAAATCTCATACTATCGCTCTCTCAATTAAAGTCTTTCAAGGGTTTCCTGTAGTGTTCAACATGAAGGCCCAGCTCTAACTTGGCATAGAGGGAACTGTAGGAATGAGAAATGTCTGTTTATTGTCCAAGAATTTCCTGCAGTCTGGTCATTCCAAAACTACTGTATTTTCCGGAGCATGCCTATTCTATTTAGCTCTGGATTTTATAATTTTGTGTGTTATATCACCCTCTGCCATTCTGTATATTCACTTGGCTCACTCCTTGTGATTCACCAACAGGCTCAGATATGGCCTTTTTCTGGAAACCTTCCCCATCTTTCCTGGTCTGGATCTGGGTCTGCCTATTTGCAGATATCACACACTGAGAGACAGACAATCTAGCATAAAGCTTTGCAGTGAACATCGATGGTGACTACTTCCCTTTCTGCCTCCAGATACTTTTAATCAAATGTGAGCTTTTTGAAAGAAAGACCTGTGCTTGCATCTCTATTTCTTTTGCAAGGTATTTGATAAATGGCTTTTGTGTAGTAAATAAAAATAAGATGAATAGAGAAGAATGCTAGTTGCTAATAGTCCATTTATGATATTCAGTGAATGTGTAATCATTCAAAATCATTTTACATTTTAGAAAGTCACTGAAACTGTGTTTTATTTTCCCTTTTGATATATATAAAAACAACAACAACAAAAAAGCAGAAATATCGATTAAGTAGATCTTTTCTAATCCTGAATCTGCATCTAATACTAAGTGGCGACCAACACCACATTCTCCAATACTGCCTCCCACACCACCACCACCAATGTCAGAGTCATATTGCAGAAGATGTAGGTTAGTATATGCCAATCACAATTCATTGAAGATAAAAAGTAGTGTAATGAACTTAAGACCAAAGATGAAAATGAGAAATTGATAAATGAAAAGCACTTTGGGTTGACTAGAAATGAGATTCATGAAATACTCATTAAACATTTTTTTCTCAAAGCCAATATCAATAAACTTAATTTTTAAAAAAGCATGAAAAGATGGTCCCATTTTTTAATATAATATTTTGGAAACAAGGGATACTGTAATATAATTCATGATAAGAAGTCAGCTACACAGTGATAAAGAGCAGAGAGAAAATAATTTGGAAGTTAAGCAATGTGGATTCTGTTCCTAGATCTGTGGTAACTGCTGGTGTCACTCCAGGTTGATTCCTTCATGTCTCTGGGCTTCATTTTTTTCTTGGCTGTAGACTATGGGGACTGATGTATGTAATTCGGTTTTTTTGACAATTTATAATTCTATGAACCTGAAAACATTATGCAGCAGTCAACAGTGAATCTAGTACCTGCACAGAGAATGGCTAGTCCTTTCTTGTGATAAGAGATGGAAGAGCTAGGGGAGAACCAATAATCTCAGGGGATGTTTGGGGAAGAAGAATGAGAATAGAAACCATAGTTACTTTGGGATGCAGCCAAACTTCTTATGAAGGAGTTTCCAAATGGAATGGGCTAGGAATTAACAAAAGAAACCAAGATGGGGATTGAACCTCATTCTCTTTCTAGTCCCTCAGAAGTCATGGGTCTTTCTAGGAATCATGAACCTTCCCCTGCCACAAATTTTTATGATTTGGAGCTGGTAGACCTTATAGATAAGCCAGTGCAATTCCTTCATTTGATTCATCTGAGTCCCAGGAAGGTAAGGGATGGCATAATCTCATGAGTAGGGTGCTCTGTTTTCTAATGGTACCTTTTCTCCTGCCCTCTGCTGGCTCCTGTCACCTCTGTGATGCTATCTCCACACCCCATACCTTCCTATATACTTGTACTTTTCCAATACTCCCTCTGAAAGGGAAAATAAGTTTTCTGCTACCTTAGATGGCAAATTTAAATTTAGTTTCCCCACTTTACCTCTCCAAATTCCCTTGCTCACTTCTCTCTCCCCAAAGAAAAACAGCCAAATTATACAGTATAGTCTTTATTCAGCATCAACAAGAAGTGAATATTTTGTGGAATTAAATTTCTCAGCCTTTTAATAGCCATGATTTTTACTTACAGAAACCAATGTTCTAAGAAAGTAATGGATGATTTGATTTGAACATGCCAAAAGATAGATCTTTTTTATCCCTATGATTTTAGATAAACATTAATTATCATGTTAAGATACAAATGTAACCATAGAAACCATAGTCATAGACAGCATAGCATCATTTGAAACTTCACTAATTTACCCCACTTCATGCTACATCATTTCTTAATTCTTCTCAGCCTACCTTCTTGTAAGCTTCTCACCGTCTATAGTGTGTGCTTCTCTTAAATAAATTGTTCTCTCTCTGGATTCCTGCTTGTGAGTATGACAATTCTGATTTCCTGCCAGTTTGTTTTTATATGATAAACAGCTATGAGTGAGATGCACAAGCTTTTGTGTGATGTTCCTTTCACTACTGAGACATGTTTTTTATCTTTTTTTTTCAGGCGAGGCAACCCTTGGTTGACCTCACAGATTGCAAGGACCTTGTCAGCTTATCTTATTTTTTATTTTTTATACCTATAGCACCTGGTCTTTCTAGGTGGTCTCCCATCCAAGAACTAACCAGGCCCAACCCTCCTTAGCTTCTGAGATCAGATGAGATCAAGTTTGGTCAGGGTGGCATGGCCGTGGACCACATTTTTTTTTCTTGATCCCAACTTTTTAATAATGATTTCAATAAGAATAAATAAATAACACTAACCACTGAGGATCATATCGTTATCATGTTCTAAGCACCTACCTGAAAAAAACACAGTTATTGATATGCTCTGTATTTGCCTTAGAATAATAAGTAAATTGAAAATAATACCCCAAATTGAAGTCTAAGATGAAACAAACAAACAAAAAAAAAGGTAAAGGAAATAATAAATAAGAAGTGTGTAAAATATTAAAATAGATGTGAGTGAAAAACAATTTGGCCTTACTGAACTGTATTTACTTCTTGGTTTAGTCTCAGTTAGTATGTTACTCCCTTGCCTGCAACATGCATAGGCCAGCAATTTTTTATTCTATTTTTCACATGTGCAAGGAAAATATAGTTGCCTAATTTCTCTATTTTCTTAGTTAATTTGAGCCCATCTGTTTGTAGGTCTGTAGCACTCTAGCTTAATACTTACACCACCCATAAAGCTAAAAGAAATGAGCTATAATTAAAGACTTAAATATTTTAACAGGCTCCCCTCAAAGCTTCTTAACAAGTGTTATCGTAGTGGGGTAGTCTTGTAGCAAGTTTTTTCTTTTTCATTTGTTAAATAAATTAGTATATTACTTTATGTTATATTGTTAAAGAAGGCAGTATAACTATTGAAATTAGATGCTGCAATCTCGAGATGATTTAAGTGTTATTTTAAAATTAAGTTTAATGAATATTTTTACTAGGACATTGACAGTGTTCACTCTTAGCTGATTCTGAATTATTTTAATAAGAAAAATCCTATTTAATTGCAAAACATTAGTTATTTTAAACTTTCCTCTGGAGAAATCTTAGCTGCTAAGTAAACATTGCTATTACAGAGAATTTGCCAAGAAAAACAATAATTTTGAAGTTTTCACATGGTTTGTGATCATCAAGTAACTTTGTTCTCTGGACATCACTACTAAACACCATTTAACAGTCTAGATTGGGCCCACAGGAAATTCAGATTTTCATTCTATCGGGGTTGCTAAATGAATTAACGACATGAGGCGTAATAATATTGCTAGCAGGACATGAGAGTTAAGTTGAGGAGTATCTTAAATATATAATGAGATGTTGCAAATCCTGATTATCGACCCTCTTATTAAAGAGATCACTATACATTTGATAGTTTGTTTCTGTATGCAATCAGAAGTAAACACTGAATACGTATTATAAGTTAGAGATGCGTATGAGAATTTTAGTGAAAGAATACAGAAATGCCTAAGTTTAAATCTTGGTTTTGCTGTTTTTCAAGTTGTGTTCTTTGCGAAGCCCTTTGTGATGATAGGCATAACTAGAAATGTATTATTACATTCTTCCTTCATAGCTGGCTTATTTGATTTTTCAATATATCCACCATACCCTCCTGACCAATTTTAATCTTGATCATTGTACACACAAGGCTTCGCATAGGCCTCTTCTCTTCACCCAGCAAGTACCAATTTCACCATCAGTTCATTTCAGATCATAATGAAAAGACTGGAGACCGTCATACATTTTTGAACATAGAAATGTTGACATCAGCTCCACTTAAAACCAGCCCCTGTCTTCTTCTGTTATTAATGTTCTTCTCCATCCAGCCTGGATTTCTTGGTTTTTATTATAAAAATACACAGAACAGAGACAATTGTGCAGCAATTGTCAAAATGTTGTTCTTAACTACCTGAATCAGAGTTATCTACGATTCTTTCAAAATATTCACATTTCATGATCACTCCACCAGAACCTTAATCAGAATCTGTAGGGTACTTTGAATTTGAATATTTGATGAGCTAATATGTTTTTTTATTTTCAGCACTAAACTTTGGGAACCACTGAGAGGAAAGGATGCACTCTGTAGACAAGTATTTATAAACCACCACAAAGTAGAAACACCTACTCATATTGCTGGTTCCTTGAGAAAAATATCAGAAGCCAGGGCTCATGAGAGCATTCATTACAAACGTGCAATGCCACACTTCTCCCGGGTATCTGCAAAGTTGCAATTGATAAGGCTAAATTTTGAATTAAAAACATTAAATTTCACTTGTTCACTTTTTCATTAAAAATATCACTACAGTTGTTTATGCATTAAACAAATCTATTCAAGCTGCTATTTTAAAGAATTTTCAGGATTTTAATTATAATGTGTGTATATTTTCCATACTTTCTATTTATAATATTAAAAAGTTTGCTTTGTTAATCACTCACCACAGTCACTGTTCTTAGAATTTCGTATTCATTATCACATTTGATTCTCCCAACAAACCTTTCTAGTTTGACATGTAAAAGAAATGAAGGTTGGTAAGATCCAGTAAATCATAGTTAATGTATAGAAGAGTTAAGATTCTAACCCAAGTCTGTATGATTCCACATGTCATGTTTCATTTTTTTATGCATTAAATTACTATGCATAAATTGGTAAACTTATGCATAATAATTTAATGCATAACAATCCTTCACTTGGTAAATTTCTAAAAGCAGGAGTTCTGTTTTCTATAGCTGAATATAGTTGTTACGTTATCAATTTTAACATCACACATGCTACACATTAGGCAAATATTTACCAACTCTATTCAGCACCAACCCCTCCCAAAACCCTGCCTTGTAGATGTAATCAGATGGCCATTTCAGTCAGAGTGGTTTTGATTTTGTAACTTTAATCTAAGTGAGCAATGACTGGCAATCTCATCTTTTTTTCCCTGCGTAAATAATCCTGTAATAATAGCGACCATAAGATGAAGGCTGGTGCGCTAAATTCTAACAAACTAGCAATGTCAAGATAAATACTCATAATAAAATGAAACCTAAGTCAGTGGGTCCAATATGATTTAATTGGTTGTGTTTAATGCTCAAAATCCCACATGCTTTCTCTCACTTAATTTCTATATTAATAATGGTACATCTAGAACCACAGTGCTTCAATAGGTAATTGATTAAAGTGACTAAGTGATTGGAAATGTATAATTGAGAATAAGATGAAGAAATGAGTGAGTTAAATCCACTTCAATTGTAAAAGGCATGCATTTAGTCAAATTTGCCCAAATGGAAAGCTTTGCTTTGTTGATTCAGAGGTGGAAAGGAACTCTAAAAGTCAAAAGATGTAGCCCTGGCCCTAAGGCTCCAAAAAAACCAAACCACTATCCAAGATATTTATCAGTCCCAGTGTTAATGCTGATCATTTGAGTCATTCAAAAAAATAGTCATTAGACGAATTTTAAGTGTGCAGTACCTCATTGTTAACTATAAGTACTCTTCTGTAGAGCAGATCTACAGAAGAATTTCCGTCCCCCTTACTCCCTAATAATTACCATTCTATTGTCTGTTTCTATACCTTTGGCTATTTTAGATCCCTTATATGTGAGGAACCATGCAGTATCTGTCCTTCTGTTACTGACTTATTTCACCCAGCATAAAGTCTTCCAGATCCATCCCTGTTATAACAAGTGGTAGAAGTCTCTTCTTTTTTAAGCTGGATTGTATGTATATACTACATTTTCTTTTCTCATTCATCTCTTAATGGACATTTGTGTTGTTTCCATATTTTGGCTATTGTGAAAAACACTGCAGTAAACTTGGAAGCTCTTTATACCCAGAAATAGAATTGCTGGATTACATGGTAGTTCTTTTTTCAATTTTTTTTGAGGAGCCTCCACAGTTTTCCATAGCCGCTGTGCCAATTTACATTCCCACCAACAGTGCACAAGGGTTCCAATTTCTCTACTACCTTGCCGACAGTTATCTTTTGTTTTATTGATGATAGCCATCCTGATAGGTGTGAAGTGATACCTCATTGTGGTTTTGATTTGCATTTCCCTGATGATTGAGCATCCTTTTGTATGCTCAACAATACCTGTTGGCCATTGGTATGCCTTCTTTAGAGAAATGTCTGTTGAAATCTTTTTCCCATTGTTTAATTGGGTTATTTCATTTGGTATTGAGTTACTTATATTTTTTGGAAATTAACACCTTATCAGATGTATAGTTTTTAAGCATTTTTTTCTAATGCATAGGTTGCCTTTTCACTCTGTTCATTGGTCCCTTTTTTGTGCACAAGCTTTTTGGTTTGAAGTAGTCCTATTCATGTATTTTTGCTTTTGTTGGCTATGCTTTTGATGTGTTATATTCAAGAAATTATTTAAGAAAACAAATACAATATCATTGTTGTTTTAGCATAAAAAACAAATAAACAAAACAAAAAGAAATAGGAAAATTTTGGAAGTGATGGAAATTTTCATTACTCAGACTGTGGTGATGATAATGTGAGTGCATACATATGTCTAAACTCACCTGTATACATTAGTCATGTGTAGTTTTTTTGTATATCAATTATACCTTAATGAAGAATCTGGGAAAATTTAGGAAAATAGCCATTGAAAAATAGTCACACTTACCTAAAAAAAAAAAAAGTGCTTCTAGACGTCACTTCCTCCCTTCTTCCTCTTCTCAAGTAGTGTTGTCTAACCTACCAAGTTGCCAAATAGTTGATTTATTTAACCTACTCAAGCCTACTGGTTATTTGTGCAATAATAAGAATAAACTTATGATCAACATTAAATTACTCAGAAATATCATCACAATTTAGCCAATAGAATATACATTTTTATTAACCCATCAGATATCTAACATTGTCTGGTACAATGTTTGCATTGATAGCTCTGATGGTGTTAAAACAAAAAGTCGGCGAGATATTTCTCTAGCAAAATGAGTTCAGTTGGGAACAACCAAGAACTGCAATCCGGACCATGCAACCATGGTGGATCAAGTGCAAGTCCACTAAAACAAAAGAAAAAAAACTCTTTTATAGAGGGGGGAGGAAATTGGGAGGGTTATTTCAAATAAGAGTTTTCCCGTGCCTTGTGATCAATGTTCTTAATGAAACAATAACAGTATCAGAAAAGACTTTTGTATTACAATTAGAAATACAAAATTATTTTATATTCATACTCAGCAGATAATTTTGCATAATTCTTTCAATCTTAGTAATATAATTTATAAAAAATTGACTGTTCTCTTTCAAAACCCCTGTCCTCCACTAAAAACAGTTATTGGCATTTTTTTTCTTTCTGGTTTTAACCTGAGTTGAAAATAGATATTTAATTATGCTTCTAGAGTTTCTGTGTCCTGTGGCCAAATGCAAATATGGCATCAGATTTCTTATAAAGAATTTTAGCCACACCTGGAAAAATTCTGTTTTACCTCAATTACTTCTTGATTACAAATTTATAGAAGACAAATGCAGAAACCTGTTTATATATCTTGATGGCGTCAGTGATGAGCTCCATGACCTTGGGCAAATAACTTCATTTCTATTTCATTCTGTTTATTCATCAGGGGGATGAGAGAGCAAGAACAAATAATCTTTCATCTCAGTGATTTTAGGAAGCAGATAATAGATTTAAGAGTACGGGACTTAGAAGCAGGCAGATCCTTTTCATGCCTCAGCTCAAACATTTACAATGTGATACTGACTATTTTCATCATTGAACTTCTGAGCTGTCATTTGTGAAATGAGAATAATAGGTATTTTAAAGGCTATTGACTGGATTAAATGGATTAGGAAACTCTTGTCCTCAGTGTTGTAAACCTTTGGTCTTCAAAGAAGCCAAAGTAATATCTGTCTTTTCTACTAGGTTCCGAAAATTTTGAGAAATAAGACAAAGAGTAGATCTGGAGGCCAAGATATCTATAATGTTGATGGAAAAAGAATAGCCTTGAGAGACAGCCACATGAGTTTCCTAAGTAAATGCCAGGATTGTGCAAATTTTACCCCCCAATCACGGTCAGAGCTGGAGCAGAGCAGGAGTCAGCATATGAGAGTCAGGTAACATTCAGCACAGGGCATAACACAAGAAAATGCATGCTTTCTGGGAGTAGTCTTGCTCGAAAGCTGAATAAAGGGGCAAGACTGAGTGAAACATGCATGCTTTACAAATTACTAATCAAATAAGTCACTTTGTCTCTCCTTCATCATGATGAAGAAACAGCAGAGATGTCAATGATTATAATTGAATTCTCTCTCCAGGAAGCTTTAAAATGGGTTAGAAGTATGGCCAGCAATATTAAGCAATCAATACCTAGTAATTATTGTGATTATTTCTTGGCATATTATAGTACTTTTTTTTAAGATCACTAGAATTTTGTTTAGATCTTTTCCATCTGCAGTTACTTTCACTTTCATACAGGAATGATCATTCAAGATTTGCAAAATTAGCTCCTATCATGCTGAATTGCCTCTTTCTGGATATATTTTTTTCCAGAGCTCATGGTAAAATTCTATCCAAGGTACTAAAGGTTGCCTAATGTTAGTCTGACATTTCCAATTTTAATTAGAAAGTCAGTCATTTTGAGACTATTGTGATAGGCATTGTATGTTAGTAAATAAAAACAGAATGATTGGCAAAAGATTAGGATAGTAATTAAATGTGGTCAAGATAAACCTAGACAGATTAAAAGTTATCAAGATATAATGTATGTAATTCTTCTATATGAGACCAAGACTTCTGCAGCTTTTCCATTTCTAAGACATATAAAATTTAAAAGGTTACATTCTCATATTTATAAAAGCAGAGCATTTGAGATTGGCATCAGTCAGAGTAAAAGTAAAATTGATTTCTACTAGAAGAATCCTTAGGATATAAGCAGAAAATTTTATCTGAAGGCTAAAATTATAACTATATTCATGATTGAATGAGAAATCTCATACTAGACCCCTGACTCAAACTCTGTTTCTTCTCCTGTGAAATTAAGTAACATTTTCTTTTCCTACCACAACATGTGGTAGGTTACCACATGTTACCATGAAGAGGTTACAATAAAACATTGAGTAGAGAAATGTTTTAAATACTAACAAATACTCAGTTATGTTTAGATGTGATTTCAATATTTTTCTGAACATAAAGTCCACATTTCTTATATCCCTTACTGACTTTTCCTCTTTGTCACTACCTGAGGCAGATGATGTAAAGACAACCTTACAAACCCATACAAAGTATGATATGAAAATGGCCTAATGTGAGTATTGATGGAGAATCTACATGAAACCTATTAGGAAAGAGAGTGTATAGAAAAGTATCATTACCTTGTCTACTGAGCATATGTGTGTGTGATTGATGGAGTGGGGATGAGAGACCTTGATACAATGTCCTAAACATTGACAACACTCAATACACAGATATAGGTGGACATAGAATAAGTTTATTGACCTTACATGCCCAGGTGAACTTCCTTCTAGTGAAGAAGAGGAAGAATGTGGACCCACTGATTCTGTATACTATCGTATTGTCCTCAAACCCTGTAAAAGCTGTCATAAGAAGAAAGTGAATATTCCAAGTGAAAAGAGAATTGAGTTGCCCAAACAGGAATTATTTTAGCAAGAATAGGCCAGGACTTCTAGTCTCTCGGAGCTACAGCCTTAGGCAGATGTGGGGAGAGGAAAACAAAGGTCTTTTCTTCCCTACTCCACATTCAAGCTACAGAGATGCCTTCTGATAGGAGGACATGCTGTAATTTAGTTTTAATGTCTTCAGTAGATGGTGCCATTTAGTTCAGCTTTTAATGTGGCCTTAAATTGCTATTTTATTACCCTTGTTGACATTCTGGAAGCATGAAATTAGCAAATAACATTAAAGAAGCAAACAACAAAAAAAAGCAAAAAAACCTCAGCGTAGTTAAACAATGCTAGCATAAGCCACATATTTGAATAATGTTCTTACTTTAAAACACTGAGCATATATTTATTTGAAGCTTTCTTTTTCCATAGCCAATGAATTAGTTTTATGAATAAATTGCATATTCCATTACATTACAAATGCATGCACTCATGGTGACCTTGAATGATGCTTTTGTATTGTGTGGGAGAAAGAAGATAGTTTGTAATTCTTCTGCTTTCTTCTGAGAAACAAGATTCCTCTTGACTCCACTTGAAGAAAGCATCCTGTTCTTAAAAAGCTTGTCAATACCTTGGCTACCCAACCCAAAAAGCACTTGTTTCTGTCGTATTACAACAGTGATAATTTTATTTCAGACAAAAGCAATTTTGCAGTTACAAAGTGAAAACTATTTCAATCAAGATATCTGTATTCTGTGGTATAATTCAAAATGTAACTAATTGCGTATTTTTCCTTATTGAACTAAAAGTAGTAATATAAAATGTATTAGCATGTTTACCTTCTCTGGTCTTATTGAATAAAGGTGACAATCTCGAATATTCATTTCAGTGGAGTGTGATAAAGGGCAGGCTTTTGATAGTGTACCTTTTTAGTTTGAGGTCTTAGACAGCCATTTCCCCTTTCTAACAGTGCTCTTGTTTCATTATGAGAAATTAGCTCATCCTCACTGACATTAGGATGGCGGGACTATATTTAGGGTTTCTTTCTCTGCTAGCCTAAGGGTGGAAGAGAACCTCCAGCTAGGTTGATCGGATGACCTTGTCATTCATTTTAAATTTTGAGCTGAAGATCAAAAATACTGAAAATTCTTGAAGTTCCTATAGCAAGTGGCATCAGTATTCAACAGAATATAAGGGCCAGCCTGCTCAGGCTTGAATCCTGACTATATCTTATTAGGTATGTGCCATTAGACAGAGATCCTAACCATTCTGCCTTAGTCCGCTCATTTATAAATGGAGGGGATAGCAACACCAAACTCATGGGGTTGTGATGATGATTAAGTGAGCTAACAGATATAAATACACAGTAGTTGATGCATATTGACTATATTTATTATTTGCATACATTTCAGCAATGACCATTTTGCTCTTCAATAACACGTGTGTGTGTGTGTGTGTGTGTGTGTGTGTGTGTGTGTGTGTGTGTCTTGGGTTCCCAGCCTCCAGACCTGCCTTGGTGCTCCTTATTTTTAAGTTGGTCCTACAGCTTCCTGATGATTCTGAGTTCCTGCTGATCTCCCTATAAATTTCTTTGTGTTTAACTTACTCAGAGTTATTTACTGATGCTCATATCTAGAGAACTTTTTCTGATACCCATTTGTATTGGGATGATGTCATTTCTTAATCCAGAACATATTATAAGGTTTTAATTAAAAAAAAAAAAAATCAAGCTGTAGAAATGGGCAGATAGAGAGAATGATGTAATGCGTATATGACAGTAATATGTGTATGAAGTCCAAATATTAAAAGCTGGAAGGTATTCTTTGGTTAAGTTCTCTGCAAAATGCCTCAATTAATTACCAACCACAATCAGCAATGTGGTATGTTTCTCCTTCAATGAGTAAATTTCAATCTATAAGATGTATAAATATATTCCTAGAAACTCTCCTGAGAATTGTAATGCAATTAAGGTCCTATCTAAAGCACTCTTTCATCTTTTAGGTCCTATACTTAAAGCAGAAAAACAGGTTAGACAGTAGTTAGGCCTTATAGATTCTATGTTTCATAGGAAACAGAAACATAGAATCAAGCAAAGTTTGAAATATAGTTCTTCTAGAATTTCTTTGCAGAGATGAGGCCCTGACATGGTTTACCCCAAAGGGACCCAAGGCCTATAGCTGTGCTACCTGATTCATAGGTGCAACAGACTCGTGTAAGATCCTCCTGCCTTCACACCAAAGCTTTATTATTTAAGCACCTCCACCAAAAAGTTCAAGAAGTCTTTCCTTTACAATGCCACATTCAGACAGGCAAGAGAAATTTAGGAAGGCTGGAAGTGCACATTAGCCTCATCCTGGATTGAACTAGATAACAGACAGAACATTCCAACTGAAAGTCTACTTAGCTAGCAACTTAGTAAAGCTTTGAGCTAAAATAAACAGGGCCACCAGTTTCGATTCTCATGGACAATCTAAACCTCAAGAGTTTGTGTGTGTGAGACATTTTAAATTGATTTTAATTTAGAATATCTCTAAAGTATCTTCTTTCTTCATTGGTATCTTATTCTATAAAAATTTGTTCATTTGTATTTTTAAGGGAAATACAGCAATTTAACAGATTTTTACTAGAAACTAATGAAAAATGAAGAGAAAGTGGTTATAATCCACATTCTCCTCTTAAATGGTTTTTATGACTTGGAGAGTGGTCTAAGGTATCTGTTTCAGCTGCATCTCCTAGAAAATGGAAATAATAATAAAGGCTTCATCTGCATCACCTCCTTTAGAGAGTGACTGTGAGTAAGAGAATACAGAGATTGCCAGGTTCCAGTCTCAAACAGCATCCTAAATATTGCAGTTAAGATAATTAAGATTCACAGATACTTTTAAGAATAGATTTCTTATTTGTGCTAATAAAACAACACAGATTTAAAATCTAGAACAAAGACTTTTTTTTTAACAGCTACTTATGCAGCGATCCTAGTCACCTCAAAAATGTTTAATTAATTTAATCGTAATAACGATCTATGAGGCAGGTCGTATTATTATTTTCTGCATTTTACAAATAATGAAACGGAGGTTTAGAAAAGTTCAGTAACCTTTCTAATGTGACATATAGAGCCCAATTTGAACCAAGCTACCAATTCTGAGCTCAGAAACACTATACATCCTGCCTTCCTGGAATATCACCATAGGTAGTGTAACTCCCAAAACAAAGCAGTTAATCCACGAGATGTAGTAAACCTTTGACCCAGTGCACGTCTTTACCAGACAACTTCCTAAGGTTTCTTCCAGACTATAGTTTCGTGATGTTCTATACTTGACAAAGGAGATGCTGACAATACTATAATGGGTGACCGACATGAGCCAATCTTGTCCATAAAGCTCTTCAAGGCTTTTTCCTCCAGGTGCTCACAGTGCTACTTGTACTTCTGTCCCTTGGAAAATAACAAAGTCAAGATGGTCTGGTATTTGCAGCTGAATATTTGAATTGTCAAGTTGTGACAAAAATGTTCTTTCAGTAAGTCTGTTACAGCTATTGGCATTCCAACCAAAAATCTGGGTTACTGTCCAAAGCCTATAGCGAGTGTGAGAACCTGAGATGTTTGAGATGGAACAGGTATGGAATAGAAATGCCGAAAGAAATCAAAGAAACAAAAAAGAAGGAAGATAAGTCTAGCGGAATATGTTTCTTTCTAATGTAGTGTAGAGACAATGACCTTAGGTGAAAGTAACAACGCTGAATAAAATCCAGCTATAAGCATAGTTAAGTTAAATCACAAAGCACTTTTAAGATGTTGTCCCAATTATTAACCGCTAACACTCTGAAAAACATAAAGGTATCCCAAGTTCCATTTTATTTATTTTTATTTTTTTAATTTTTTTTTAAGTTTATTGGGGCCAAGTTCCATTTTATAACATTATTTCATACAACCTTGCTGAGAAGAGCCAAGGAAGATCAAACTATGTTATGAATATAGACTTCTGGGAAACTTCTTATTTCAGTAAAATAAGCACCGTTATTTACCAATAAGGTTGTCTGCAAACAGATTTAGACCACACTATGAACCAGATATTATTAGATGTTATATCCACCCCCAGACCAGTGTCCTTCACTCAGGAATTCCAGAGCAGAGCTTACAGTCTAAGCAGAGAAGTTGGATATTTGAAACAGTTTAATTTTAATTTCAATTTTTTAAAGACATTATAAAGAAAAGAATGGTGTTTACTTTGAGAATAACTGGCTGAGAGGCAGTAACGAAGAACACAGAAGGTTTCTATGAACATTTTTCTTCTCTTAAATATTTCCTAGCTCACCATTCTAAGTAATTAAGCAACATATTTTGATTGAATAAACACAAGCATTAAAATTAAACAGCCAGGATTAAAATAAACCTATATAGTTTTGGCAAGTTATTTCACCTCCTTGATCATCAGCTTCCTTGTCAGTTAAATAGAATCATTCCTAACTTGAAGAGTTGTTTGGAGAAGTGCAATAATGTGCCTGGCACATAGTAGGAACTTAATGAATTTTGAATTATGCCTGATACCATTTTTATTACTGTCAATGATAGCAATAAAAATGCATTGTGTTAAGTCTTGGGCTATCTGCCTTTTAAGAAAGTAAACATGTAAATCCTTAAGCTAGTATTGATTTATGTTGGTAAAATTGTATGCTGCCAGATTACTTCAGGGGACACATGAATATGGAGTCTGTCATCAATGTAGTTTGTTCATTGTAAAATATGAAGAAAGTCAGGAAGACTGACAGTTTCATTGGGAAGTCAGAATACAAAGTAAGTAACTCTGATTTCAATACTTTATTAAGCTCTCTGTTAATTGCCTGTGAAAGTGTGGACATGAAAGATAATGTGGCTGTCATCACAGAAGTCCCCATGTGATTTCACAAACAATTTCATTGAAATAAAACATTTCAATCAAGTCTCATGCATTGATCTGTGCACAATAGAATCCAATGTAGCTATTCTCTTCTTGAAAATTTCCATCAGAGAAAATAATTCTGGCAACCTCTCTGACTGAGCATCATTCAAATATGAACTCTTTTTTAACTTTCAGTATTTTTCAGAGGGAATCTGTAAGTCGCTTCAGTCAAATGTTTACCTTTAGGCTTTAGAAATTAAATAGAATTAGAAGCAGGAGTCTTAAGAGTTTTAAATTAGACAGAAATAGGAACTACCGAATGTCTGTTCCTCCCTATTGATGGGACAGAAGACCGGGGACCTGGTCGCAAGTGCTCTGGAATCTTGGGTTGGTCGTGAAGGTAGAGATCCTTTGTGGTTAATTTTATAAAAAAATTGGGTCTGGGGACAATTTCCAGGGATTGAGTTCTGAGCATCTCCATTTCTCACAGGAAATCTCACAGAAATGTGTTAAGTTGTGGTCCATGATACCTTGCTTCAAAATTCTGCATCGAGTCTCTTAAAAATTCTCATCTTACCAAAAAGCTATGGAATTAGACTCTCTGGTGGTAGGTCTCAAAGATCTTCTTTGCTAACAAGTTCCCCAGGCCATTTGTATGCATGCCGAAGTTTAGGAGACTCTCGGATGGGCCATCTGGGCCTAGGTTACCAAACCCATTCTGTGCAATAAAATGTGGTCCAGGGATGATAGCAAGCAGGTGTGCATCAGTGTTTGGAGCATGTTTTAGAAAGGAGACACCAAGTTGATTTTCCTGAACTCAAAAGCAAGCAACTCCCTTAGGAATATATACGGTTCTGCAGTCTTGTTCACACACTGAGTGGTTGGTTAAGTGTCCCAGACAACGGTAAACTGAAAGGCTTTCATCTAAGATGTCTTTCCCTGACTTGATTATTAAATTTTATCCAGGCAGGACAACAATGATGTAAATCATGTCAGTGATTTTTTTTCCCCTGCAAGTGTGTAATTTTAAAAATATCTTATGTAGAAAAATATATGCCATAACTAAATTCTATATCTGGCATGTTTACCAACCTGATTTTTTTAAATTGTAAATATTGAAGAAAAAATGCACCAGGTATCTGTTAAAAATGTCAAGGAAGACCTTCATTTGAAACTATTGCAGTGGGGGAGAGAGAATGAGTTCAACATCGCTGAGATAAAATGTGAGAAAATTTTTAAAGAATGGATTGTGCTAATGGAAAAGTACTGGATGATTGTAGGGAGGATGGAGTGGTCAAAGTGATTAGAGCAACTGTGTTTGTTAGTTGTTGCTTATGGAAATTAGGCTCCCACTCTATGGTAGAGAATGAGAGACGGGCCTTATCTTTGTTGATAATTACATTTCGAAGGGATGACATTTATGAATTATAGGAGATTCACACTTCAAACAGACAGAAAAAATTTGCAATGGCAAGTTTTGTTTTGTTTTGTTTTGTTTTTAAACGTTTCAAGAAAAGGGAAGTTTGGGGCCCCTGGTCAGGAAAAAGCCTATCTACAGTTTAGTCAAGCTGAGGGAAAAACCAAGGCTATCTTAAGTCACTGAGTACAAGCTGAAAGTGCTATTTCCTTAAAGGCATGTGGAAGTTTTTCTCTTTTTCCCATTTTCCGAGGACGATCTTCATATCAAACATTATCACCCTTTTCCCCCATTGTGTATACTTGTCGGAAAAAGAACCCCCATTCCTAGATGAACCTTATATTTCAATGACATATAGGAATGCTTTACTTAAATTGCTTCTTCTCTCTGTTTGGATCCAAAATTGCTAAATGTAGAGATTAAACCCGAGATGTTAATCATATTGATATTCAAATAAAATGCATACGTAGCTTTGTATAGCCTAGCGACTGAGGTTGTTTGTTTTCAGTATGGTAGGGTATGAACACAATGGGTCTCTTATTTGAATTTGTGGACAGAGATATGTAAAAGTACGTTCTTCGTATTTGAATATTTTTTATCTTATAACTTAAACATGTTGTGGGGGTCATTTTTGCTTCAGAAGAATCGAGCACTGACTGTAGGCATGAGATTGACTTTAAGAATTAATGAAAAGTCTATCTTAAATTAAAGCTTATTATATTTTACTAACATTAAAAATATGGGTCCCTACTGCATATTTTACCCATGAGTGCTCTGTTACACTCTGCTCTTTTTCAAGTGTTTGCATGTAACGACACCCTTGCCACTTACTGTGAAGTGCTGTCAGTCCCACAAGGTCCTCTGTGCCTGTTCCAACTCTCCACAACATCCTGCAGAAATCAATACAAAGCTGCCAGTTTGTTAATAAATCTGCAATTAAGATGTAATGAATTTTAAATGAGAAATGATTTCTTTTAAGTGGGACTGAGGACTATGCATTCATAGTGAAATGAGAGAAGGACAGTAAAAACTTGCCTTTAAGGTCTAGCTCTTGGCTTTGCCGTATAGTTTCTATGATCTCGGAATTGACAACTATAAATTCTGTACATTTCTTTCTATCTTGAGTTCACGTAGGCAAGAAAAACCTGGTGGATTAAACACAATATGAATTTGAGGACATGTTTTAAAGGTCAAAAGGTAAATTTAGTGATTAAAAGTGGCTTAGGATCATTTATAAATCTGAGGGCTGGTGTATCTACATCTAGACAAGTCTTAATTAGGGTAATTTTATTCTTGTGTTTCTATAGTAATTTTTTCCAGGAACAAAAATCTCAGTCTAGTCTTTAATTAAGGCATCAAATGTTACTGATTATTTTCACAGCTTAATGAATAGTGCTTAACATTTATATCTATCTATAAAAAAGACAGGAGAGAATTTTTACATCTCTGGAGCAGGAATCATCTTATGAGGCCAAGAGCACCTGCTGTCCCCTCGAACCACCCTAAGAGGAGCTACAGTATACCCCATTCCAGGGGCCATGGGACGTATTCCCAGATCTTTCGCTTCGTCTCCCGCACCACACCAGTCATTAAATTAATTCAGTTCTTTAATATTAATACATCTAGCTGTCATCTCCTATACTCCCTCAGTTCCTCCTCAAATTTTGTGAAGCTTCTAATATTACCATAATCTTCTCATGTAGCGTTATTTTCTATCCCTCCCAACTCCAGCTAACCATGTCATTCATTTTCTCAGAATACAATTTCTTTCATTTCCCTATTTAAAACATTCAGTAGTCGCCCATCCTCCGGTACATAATGTATTGTTTGACATTCAAAGCCTCTGTCATCTGGTCCCAGCCTACTATTTTGACAGTTTTGCCTGCAACTGTCTTCAATTAAACCACTAAATAAAGAGCTGCTGCTCACTGCTGTTCCCACCCGTGGTACCCTTCAGAGAACCATCATTTTGTGCCATTCTAAATCGTAGCTGTCTTTTACATTCTCTATCAAAGCAATCACCTTTGACACCATCCCTGATACCTCCAACATGCTCTGCCAAGAGCAGCTGGACGCCATCTTTCCCTCCCCTGAGCCCCTGTAAAATTGTAGCTGTCATTTCCTTGACGACACCAGCACTTCATATTGTTGTTAGGAATGTTTTATCTATCTTCATAAAGTATGACCCCTTGAAGGAAGGACCATGTCACATTCGTTTTTCTTTTTTATTTTCAGTAAATTGCGGTGAATGGTTTCTTTGACATAGGAAGCCTTGAATAAATTTGAACAATTCTTTGATAAAGTATTGATAAACAAAAAATATACAAAAATGTCAGTATTGTACTGCTTATAAGCAAATCTCCCCATAATTGCTAATTTTACTTAAATATTAACTCTAACTTTTAATTTATTTTTGCAAGCATTCCTTTTATATTAAAGTTTATTTCAATATTAAATTAAATATATTAAGTTACCTTAATGCATTAAGGATGACTTTTCTTCCCATCATTCTCAAACCCCAAACTCCTGGTTTCCTGAACAATTTTAAAATTTAGATTCAATTTCCAGCCTAAACCGCTGGAACCACATCACATTTCAAGAATGGCAATACATAATTTGAAAACACTCTAGTAACATTCAGTATTATACTAGCCCCAATTATATGTATTTATGAGGATGATGAAAAGACTTTATTATTTCCAGAGTAGAGATCTTCTCCCATAACTCAGAGCATTGACTTCTATCATTCAAAACAGTTTCTAAAATACATATAATAAAACTTACATTCAAGGAGGAAGAAAGGATGTTATACAAGGATACTCACATTCCTAGTCACTCAAAATAAAATGTCAGTTCCTCACGCTGTGATAGAATGTGTAAATATGAAGCAGATGATTTATACTGGCCATTGTGCATCTATATTGAATCATTTCTAAAATATAATAAGCTACAGTCAAGTGCAGACCTGCAGTTGCTGACCTCTTTATTACCTGATTCATTGCGTTACACACACTTCGGAGGCAAAATGAGCTCATCAATCAGATGATAATGTTTACCAGCACAGAGTTTTCTTCTGAGCTGATGACTTTCAGTAGCAAAAATACATGAATAGCTTTGTAAGCTTCTTTGGAATAAAGACTTTGCCGTTTCTATATGATTCACAGGAAAACAGTTTTTCATTCTAAACACCTGACTTTTCTGCTGGTCTAATCTGACTAATCACAAATGTGGAGGGATTTGAAACATTTAAGGTCTCCAAAGTTATTTGAAGTGAAAAGGTCTCATTGAGGAATTCACTGAGTCCTATCTGAGGAGCATGCCGTATAGAGCTATGTAATAACTTCTTTTAGACGAGCGTTCCTTTTGAATCAAAGTAAGTGCACACCTTTGATTTGGAGTATCACCATTTTTTTTTTTTTAATATCTGGTAAGAATAGATTCTAGCCTTCCCAGACCACTCCCTGACTCTTTTTGCCTTCTACTGCTTTTCTGAAAAGCAAATAACTCCTAAATTAATGTGTGTATTATGTTATTTTATATGCCATATTTCATTTCTTTGATCCTGCTTAAAAAATCATTATTAGTTTCCTTTTTGTTTAAAAAGCAGGATCTGTATGACCTATCTTGGTATGCCACATCCCTGTACAACCTTTCCTAACCTTATATTCAACCCCTGTACTCAAGAAATGGAGCCTCTTTCCAAACTAATTTTCCCAAATAATTTACATGGATTTGCTCCTGTCACTCTTCTCTAGGACAAGCACTTAACTCCTTTTATTGCTGTTATATCTGCCTTCTTTCTATGTGTGTGGCCTCCCTCTCCATTTAGACTTTAAGCCAAGACTTACCGCCTTGGAACCTCGCCGCTGGGCTGAGGTCAAGTTCATGGTGATAGAGTCATAAGGTCAATTTTTCTTACAGGACAAGCAAGATGAAATAGCCTTCTGGTATGTCATTCAATTTTAGACTTTAATGTTCGGTGTATATTGGGAGTGGGGCAGTGGGAGGATGGGAAAGTCATATTAGCTTTCAGTTCAATTGAAAATACATAAATCAGTTATTTACACAGGGCCTAGAATTTGATATAAATTCAATATACATTGTATCAAACAAGGTAGGTTGGCACTGCTACTCTCTTGCTGACTCATAATATAGGTGGGAAATGTAGAACACTCACTTTTGCAGCTTATACAGTTTGGGCAGGGTATTCTGGAGGTGTCTGAGAAACTTTTATTTTCTTTTTTCTTTCTGTCTTGGACACAAAAGAGGGGAAGCTGAGGAAGTCATCCTGTGATTCTGCTTAGACAGGCCAAGAGAATCACGGACAAGGGCATTGGTGCCAGGGTTTATTCAAGCTGTTGGTGGTATTTTACTCACTTGCAATCAAAACAACATCTATCTGATACAGACCACAGCTACTGTTACTAGCTATTTTTCTAAGAATTTTCTTTTTGCCTGTATTCTAACGAATGAGTCATGTATAGAGCAAAGAATGGTTAATAAGTTTGATGCTTTATGTGTATGAGGTACTGTGTTGAGTACAGGTATCTATTGTAAATGAAGATCACAAATTTGAATACCAGAAAGCGACGTTTTTAAATATTTTAATGTGGGAAAATGAATGTTGGAAGACATGATTTTGTAGGGTTTAAGCTACATATTTTAATAGCTGGCATTATTAAGCATTAAATTTGTGCTAGGTAAGCAGTGAGCCAGATAATTTTGAACACCCTCATATTTAATCATTTTAACTACACTATATGATCAATACTACAAATTGCTATAAATAAAAGGAAATGCCTAGAAAAGTTAAGTATCTTGTTCAATGTCAAGCACGTAACTGCAGAGGTAGGGAACAAATTGAATTTGTCCAATTCTAAATCTCTAATCTTAAACATTTTATATAATCTCTCACAGCACAGTCTAATCCAGAGAATTGAAAATACACAAAAATTACTATTTCTAATTTGAAATCTGTTTTGTCATGTATTATAAATTCCAAAATAACATTTCAAAAGTGTCTTTTATTCATCCAATCAATATTTATTCAGTGATTACTCTGTGCTAGACCCTAGGAATGTAATACTGGACAAGATAGCCATAGGTTCTGTCCTCAACAAATACACAGTTCACTAGGAAAAGTAAATGTTAAAATGAAAAATAACTATTAACATAGGTCTTAAGTGAGAAATCATAGGTCATTCGCACCCACTGTGGCATTACTGATTCTTCTGAATTATTTAGGCTGATTTTTGAAGGATGAATAGCAACGAAGCAATCTAAGGGAAAAAGTTAAGATTCCTTTTGGGAAAATATAACTTGTGACATTTGGGTGAAAGAGTGGGCTATAGATTAAAGAGCCAAATTGTAGTAAGATATGAGAACTTTAATAATTATTTATGTGCCTTTTTTAACTGAAAGAAATAGAAGTTATTAAAATGAGCTTTAAGTATCAGAATAACATGATCAGATTTTCATTTTAGAAAGGTCACTTTGGCTTATGGTGTAGTGAATAAATTAAAGGCATTTGCTGGAAACAGCGAGAGTTTTCGTTTATTTGAATATCTTTCTCAAGTTGGCAATTCAGAGGCACTTGCAATATCCCGCGTTAAGATATGATGGCAAAGTCCTGACTGGATGTGAATAAATTATTCTGGAAACGCTAGTGTCACCGGATGCCCTTTGTGGTCCCTAGATCTCAGGTCAGCAGTGTTTAGAAGATGAAGTAGTTGTTACTTCTGCCTGTTGCAGTAGAAATAATGCATTTTAAGGAGTTTGTGTTCAAGAAGGCGGTAAAACTATTTGATGAAAATTTCAAGGATGTCAGGGAGTTTTTTTGTTGTTTAATATGAGTTTCATTGTGTAGAATATAAAGATAAGGTGACGGGGTGGAGGCAAAAGAGAGAAGGAGAGAGTCCCAGTAGAGAATGAGTCTAATAAAAACAAACTAACAAAATGTGTCATTTTAGAGATGGGAGTCTAAGAATTTTGACAGTTTAAAGAGGTTTAGGATTTTGCCTGTTGACCTTAGAAATTGGGGGTGAAATTCCTCATGAATGGATTTATAATAATTTGAGACTGGAAGACAATACCCTCAATAGTCCCTTCTTGGATGAAAGTCACTTAAAGCCAGGGATTTGACTGTGACTTCCTCGGTAGGACCCACAGTGGCAGCTGTGTGAGGCACCGGCATCCTCATGTTCCCTGGGCTGGTCAGCTCTTGCGATGTTAAATGAGACTGATGAGTGCAGGGAAGGAAAAAATTAAAGCAGAAAGAGAGGAGGAGTTCTAAGCAGTTCCTACCTTCAGGGAGTTAGTTCACAGTGCAATTGGAGATACTGGGGAATGCTTTTTTTCTGATAACTTATCACCTTAAAAGGTGTTGTAATCCTTTTTTTTCTCTCTCTCTCTCGTCTCATATTGCTGATTAGCTGGACTATTTATTTCTTTTTAGTTCAAGGTCTGGGGATAAATATAGAATGTTCTAAAACAGGCCCAAAGTCTTGATCTGAGACAGTAGATATCTCAGACAAGATATCCTGGTCCCTAAATTGATTAAGAATGCAACAGCTTTGCAAATGAAAACTGGGAGCAGCATCTGGGAAGCAAGGGCCTAAATCTCAATGTAAAGTGTCATAACCTAGAGGCTTGCATATATGCGACATGAGGAACACAGCTTGTAACACGCTAGGCCAAAGCTCCCTGATAGAAATACAATGCAAGCCAGGAATGCGAGCTACATAGATCATTTTCTAAGTTGCCACATTTAAAAAGTAAAAATAAATATATGGAATTGATTACAGTAATACATTTTATTCAAGCCAACATGTTCAAAGTACTATCCTTTCACTGTTCAGCCAATATCAAATAATTGTTAAGGAGAGATTGACACTGCACTTTATTTCACACCAGGACTTTGGAATCTGATGGATATTTTATATATCTTTGTTCAGATTAGTCGCATTTCAACTTCTCAATGACTACGTGTCTGGAGCCTACTGTATTGGATGGCTGTATCTTGTTTTGTGTGGGTTCAGAATTCAAATCCAGAAAATATTTTATTGGATTTTGAATTGTTATAAGATTTACGAGTTATACACACTGCTTCATTAGTAAGAGAGTTAAATATATTAGTTTCTTCCTCTAGATTTAGTCATTTAGAAGGTTCATTAATTCCTACAGATAACAAGGAATTGCCAGACACTGAACTAAAATGTCCTAAAGGGTTTTAAAGTGTAATTGGGAAAGTTGAAATCAAAGAATTCCAAGTGCTATATTAAGGTCACCAGATTGATACAAGGGCACATGGGGAGAAAGAAACCCAGGCTTCCGTGTGATCATAGATAAAATTAAAAAGCAATATTATCAATATCGTGCTGTAGTTCACCTAAATTAGATCATGTTACTTCTCACTCATAAACTAAAATCTAAAGTTCTTAAAGTGTCCTATAAAGCTGGTAATAATTCACCTTCCTTCAACTCTGATTTCTCTCCTCCCATCTTCCCTTGAGCTTACTCTGACTGGCCAGGCTGGTCCCTCACTTGGACTTGATTATGCCAAACATATTCCCACCTCAGGGCAGGGTCTTGCATGTGTTCTTTCCTCTGCCTGGAACATCATTCATCTAGGTAGCCAAAAGCTTTCTTCCTTCTAGCCCCTGCTCAAAAGCTGTCTTATTAAAGAGGCTGCTCCTGACCACCTAGCTGAAACATCACCTGCCATCATGCTTTGCCTTTTTATCCTGCCGCATTTTTCTCTGTAGCACTTAATGGTGATGGTTAAACTTATGTGTCAACCTAGCTGAGCTATGGTTCCCAGATATTTAGTCAAATATTACTCTGGATGTTTCTATGAAGGTGTTTTTTCAGAGAAAATTCAAATTTGAACTTTGTGTAAAGCAGATAACGCTCTGGTATTGGTGGGCCTCATCTAATCAGTTGAAGGCCTGAATAGATCAAAGATTGACCTCCCTCGAGCATGAGAGAATTCTATCAGAACCTAGCCTTTGGGCTGAGATTGCAACTCTTCTCTAGGTCTTCAGACCACTTGCCAGGTGAAGATTTTGAATTTACAAAGCCTCCTCAGTTCCTCCGGAGAACTCTATTACAACCACCTAGCCATATAGATTTTTAAATTTGTTTATATGTTTGCTGTGTGTTTTTCCCTAATGAATGTAAATCCATAAGGGTAAGAAATTGTCTATTTTGTTCACTACTATAATCCCTGTGTGAAGGAACTGAAGGAGCTCAATAAGTATTTATTGAGTTATTTAATATATAAATGAATAAAATCTACTCGTACTGACTGCTTTGAATGAAATAATTGTGAAAAGGCAACAATGGACAGGATCAACTATACTGTAACAAAAGATTCTACAAAACCGAGTATCTTCCCTTTTCCAAGGCTCATAAAAGAAAGGACATATTTTTTGAAATGTGGTACCTTTACCTAATCGCTAACCTCTTAAATCGGTGCTAATGGTAATTATGCACCATGCTCCAAAGAAGAAGTCTCAGAAACACATGTTGACCCTTTAATGACCATGTCCTTCTGAATCTCAAATAAATTGTAGTGGCTCTGCGTATGCTCAATCAACCTTAGCAAAGATTCCGTAAACTGCCAGGCTAAGAAAAACGGCAAAGCATCAAAGCTTCAAATGATCTTGATGCCAAAATTCCTTTTGCTGATCTAATCCCCAAGAAATATAACAAGAACTCGACTAACAATGTGTCTGTATGTATTGTGGCCATGGGAAGGAACAAATTCATTTGGTTGTTAATGTTTTGTTTTTTCTTTTCCTCCCTGTCACTGGGACCTTATTTCAACTTATTTCAACTCATATCTACTTCAGAAGTTAATGGCATCATAAACTTTTCTCACGAATATAACCTATATTAATGAATATGATAAAAGGCAAAAGGACACAAAAATATATGGCAAAGTCTAAAGTGTGACTCACATGGCTTTATGGAAGTGTTATTGTACAATCATATGCCTGTGGTAGCAGAAAATGTTAAAAAAGCAAACACCCATTACAAAAGATTAACATTCTCATTTCGGTTCACTTTTCAGAATAAAGGAGTATGGCTTGTTGGCAGGAACAGAGCGTTAGTGTCATGAGATGGGGACTCAGGTTCTGACACTGCCAATGATTGGGATCTGGACTGAGGTTTCAACCTAACCACTGTAGACCTCCGTTTCCTCAAAGTCTAAGTGAGAGAATACCTTCCAGCTCTAAAATACTCTTCGATTTCATGAAATAATTTCTCCAAATATGTTAAATTGAGGAATTGCTATTTTTTGAAGAATATCCAGTATATCAAAGCCTCAATACTCCAGAGATAAAAAGACCATCAGGAACAACTTTGTCCAAAACCTTCCTTTTGGAAATGAAGAATTTCAATAATAGAAAAATTTAGTATTATTCCAAAATCACATAATTAGCAGGAGAGCTAAGCTCCCTAGGCCACCAGGCTCATAAGCCAGAGTTGCTTCTACATGTTCTCTTTGCGGGGGGCGGGAATGGTTCATCCATTTATTTCATTCTTCCTCAAACATTTTTAAATAGCAAAATCTTTATTCCAAGACCTTCAAAAATTATTTTTGAAAATATGTTTTACAGAGGGCCCAGAATTTTTAAAACCTTGGTTATCAGACTATGACAACTGAAGTGGAAGCTGCTAAGAGTCATAATAAGACTTCTCCTTCTGTTCTATTTTCAACTTAAAAATCTATTTATTTAGATATTAGTTACCCATATTTCTTTAAAAATATAAAACTGTTTTGAAGGACTGGCTTTCAAGGTGGAACCTAGTTCAGATAAAGTGAAACACTTGAGAGGCTATTTTGTCCAGTGGGATAAGAAGAAATGCAATATCGATTTTATGTATTACTCACCTTAGTATGAGAAAACCCCTTAAATTTTCTACTGTTGCTTTACTATAGACTTTTACTGCAGAAGAAATATTTCAGTATATTATATTTAAGCCATCCATCCCCCTACTTTACACTATTAGTTCGTTATGCCTTATTGCTTATCCCTTTGAATAATTACTTGAAGTCATTTATATCACAGCCCAATAGAATATGAAAACTCTAGCAACACCAGTGTGTACACATTGGATCATCTTCATCCTTTCCTCACTAGGCCTCCATAAAACTATGACATAAGGTTGATAACATAAAAAAGAATCTATGAAAACACTATGTAGAAAGTTACGTATGAAAGAGATGATGAAAGACAGATACAGACACAGAGGGAAAAGACTGAAAGAGAAAGCCACAAAGAACACATTTGTCCATTTATTCACTCATTCATAAAATATTTATTTGGTAATTATTATAGCATGGGTACTACACAATAATGGGAACTTGGAAATAAAAAGCTATATCCACAAGAAGATATGATGGAAATATAAAATTGGAGCTTAGTAGAAGGAAAAATTCATATTTTCTGGAGACAGCAGGATAGGTTTCACAAAAGAGATGACATGTGAACACTTGCCTAATGAAGATGTAGATATAGGCAGACAGAGGAGACTTGAGGTTTAAAGATCTTTAAGAAACCAATCGTAGGGTTAAACAAGGCAGGAGACTTATTTGGGTGGCATATTCCATTCATTTGTTTAAGAATATATACCAAGCAGTGGATCCGAATGCCAAAGAGTCCAGGACCTAAGCAGTGCAGAATCCACAGCAGTTGTTGAGCATAGAAGTGACACATTCAGATTTCTTTCATAAGAACCGAGGACCAAATATGGGGTAGATAGGCAACACAGAGACTAGATAACAGGGCTTTGCAACAGTTCGGGACAGACTTATTGGAGATGTTGGCCAGGTATTGGTGATGATGATAGAAAGAAGGTAATGGCTTGGGCAAGAGACTGCACTGCTTCTCAAGCATCACAGACTATCGCCATCCCATTTGCATGTCCAACTATGCTCCTCATTAAGGTCCTCTCCTGAGAGCTGGCCCCAGTGAAAAGCATTCACGGATATTTCTCTTCCCTACACCCGGCTCCTCCTAGCCTTGTTTATTCCTCCCTATAAAAGAAAATTCTTTTCTGCCAGATGTTCCCGGTTCTTATGGCCAGAGGGTTCTCCTCATAGCCACGGTCTCCCTTCCTCTATTGCAATAATCCTTTCCAATAAGGTCTCTACCTTTAAATTTGTTTTTATTTGATAATTTAGGGATTCTTATTTCTTCAGATTTCATATTGCTCCTTTTTTTTTCCCTCCTAGCTCCTCTGTGTATTATATATTACATCTCTGGAATGTAGACTTACTTTGAGGAAAACATTTCCTTTAGCATCTATATAAAATAGCAACATTTTAAAGTAGTGTGTCTATGTCAAGGCAGAAGTTGCAAAGTGTAAGTGAAATGATACACCTAAAGCACTCAGTACAGGGTCTGGCATAGAGTAACCGCAAATAAGTGTTGACTGGCTAATGTTGTTGTTACAATATAAATGTTATTATATAATGCAAATCTTAGCTCATTATTTCTGATAAAATTCTTATTTTGTTCCCACTGCCAAAGATAAAAGCTAAACTTAACATAAGTCTCACGGTCTTTTATGATGAGGATCCTATCTACTAATGTACCCCATGGCTGGAATGAATGCTTCATTTGCTTTATTAAACTGTAGATATCAGGGTTTCCTACTCTTACATATGATATTTCAACTGCCTCAAATGCCCTACCCTCTCTTCTCCCAGCTAATAAGGAAAATAATTCTTGTATATTATTGATATTTGAAACCATAATAAAGCGTCAAAAACAAGTCCAAAATGACCCTTCTTAGAAATTATTCTCCCCACCCCGCCACCAATATTTCTGTAGCTGGGATTATTTTATCCCATTTTATTATAAATACAATGCTATTAAATAAGCTATAAATATAATTTCTATGTAATTAAACTATTTTATAAACATACTTATCAGTGGTTGCAGGATAGTCATTTTATGTATAATCTTAATTTATGTGACTAATTTAATAGTGTTTAGCTTTTATGTTTTTATCTATTTTTTGGTTATTATGAATAAGATTATGATGAGTATTTCTGTATATTTACAGTTCTTAACATTTTTGATAATTATCCAGAATTTCATTATGTTCATAAAATCATTTGCCAGACTAGATCACTATATAAAAGTATGTAAATATTTAAAATGATTATACTTCCAAAAGTGTATGTGAGTTCTGCCTACACTTCACACTCACCAAGATCCTATAGGTTCATTTTTTTAATCTTTGGTAAATTTATTATCATTCCATATCACTCTAAAAACAATAATAATAATAATAATAATAATAATAATTTTGAGCACCAAGTGTATGCCAAATTCAGTAAGAGACACTGTATTTAAAAAAATATGTCATATTCAATGTGATGTTTTAAATCATTTATCATATTTTCTCTTTTTTGAAACATTATTCATATTATTTCCTCATTTATCTAGTTCGGTCCTAGTATTTTTGTTATAATTTTGTATGCACGCTTTATGAAGTAAATATTACTCTTTTGTTTCCCATTATATCATTGGCATTTTAATTTATATAGCCTCAAATGCATGTTTTATTTATTACTACAATAAAAACAATTGTTTAATTTTGAAAATTTATAATATATAGTTATTAACTAATTAAAATTATCTATAAGCTCACACGTGACAGATTAATCACTTAGTACTTTAAAAATAATATTTAATCGTAACCTAACAGAATTTAATATAGTGACTAGATTTTCTTTGTAGATATACACATTTTCACTTGTTTTTCAAAATATTGAGAAACTAAATGAATAAATATTTTACTTTTTTAGCTCAATGCATGTATCTTTATTTCCTTCTGAAGAGCTAAAGGAATAAAACTTTTTTATTAAATGTATTGGGATGACATTGGTTAATATAATTATATAGGTTTCAAGTGTACAATTCAATGTGTCATATGTATAGTACATTGTGTGTTCACCACCCAAAGTTGTTTCCTTTCGTCATCATATATTTGACCCCCTTTACCCTTATCTACCTCTCCCCTCCCAACTTTCCCTCTGGTAAGCACTAAATTGTTGTCTGTGTCTATGAGTATTATTTGTCTTGTTCGTTTGTTGCTTTTCGTATTATATCATATGGTTCTCAACTTTTTCTGTCTGACTTATTTCTCTTAGCATGATAATCTCAAGATTCATCCATGTCATTGCAAATGGCAGTATTTTACCTTTTCTTATGACTGAGTAATATTCCATTCTATATATGTATCACATCTTCTTTGTCCAATAATCTATCGAAGTGCCCAGAGCGATGTAGCTCATTGGTAGAGTGCTTGCTTCACACTTAACTTCATTTTTATATTTAACAATTATTAGGCATTTGTATAAGTTCATTGTTTTTATATATATATTTTCAAATGATGTTATGATCAGCATCCTTTCATGGAAACATTTGTGTTGTTTTCTGATTACAACTTTAGGTGAAATTTTTTTTGAAACTGGATTATGAATTTATATGAAGAGATTTCCTACAGAGATCTGGCCTAATGTAATTGTGGGAGCTGATTAAGTCGTCACGTAAGGCTGTTGTCTGTGTGTGTGATGCTGGAGCTTGAGTCTACAGGGCAGGTAGTCAAGAAGGGAGAATGAATGTAAAAAGGTCGGGGAAAATAATCTCTAAGACATGTGTACATGTGTATTCTAGTGAGTCTACTTCTGTGATTGAAACCAGACGAATATACAGAAAAATACCAGAGAAAACAGAAAGGCAAGAAATGTGATGACAACAGTGATAGCTAATTCTTGCATAGCATTTACTATATCCAGGTACTATTTTAAATATTTAATACATAATAAAACTTTTAATCCCCACGGTAACTCTATGAGATAACAACAGTTCTTTTTCTCATGAGAAAAATTGAGGCCCAGCGATATTAGGTAACTACTAAAAGCCTCTTGAATAATATACTTGTGTCCTAGAAAATTTTTTTAAAAATCAGAACAAAATACTGATATTTTCATTCACTATTCTGCTCTTGTGTCTCTTTTATTTTTTCTTGGTACATCCTGTTTTCAAAACTTGATCATAGTTGAACATCTGCTGTCATGCAATCTGAAACAGTCAGAAGCAGGAGGCGGGGCAAGTTGAGAGTCATGGTGAATCTGCGGTTTCTAAGGTGACCTCCAGCAGCTTAACTTTCTAGCATTTAGTTTTCTTTATTGTTAATTATCGAGTGATTTAACTTATTGGCTCCATAGTGTATTCATTGTTATGAGTTATTGTTTTTAAACATTTTGAGTTTAATCTCAAATCTTGAAGTCATTTTCATGATGAAGAAAGCTATATGGTTAGGTTGTAAAATTTGAAAGAATGAAGCTAAGAGGGGAGAAGAAAGTCTCTTTTTGACATGCATGAAAGCATTCATTAAGCTTTAGTAGATATCTTTGAACTGCTTTGTCTCAAAAAAAGACAATCTATAGAAAGAGGGTTGAAATAATCAAAAACAATTTATTATTACTTAACACAGAATAGTAAATTAATTTGTCTTGAAAGCAGAGAAGCCCCCAGACTAGAAAAAGAGAATAGAGTGTGGAAATCCATGGTGATGCCTAGGGATTCTAAATCAATAGATGGAGGTAGTGTGTCAGGAAATCTATATTTTCAAAGTGCCCAGATATATCCCAAGTGCAGCTGATTCAGGAACCATCACTGTAGACATCAGTAGGATCACTGAAGGTTTTAATCAGTAATATAAAGGACCAAATTTGTATTTCAGAATGACCTCTTTTTACCATATTGGAAAATAAATTAGAATAGTAAACAGAAGTCTAAGCAACTTTGTAAATTAAAGATTTATATGACATCCTGGGGAAATGAGATAGAGCAGATTTATCCATATTTGAAAACGTTAACATGTGAAACATACATTATTTTTTATTCTAAAAATTGTGCAAGGTGAATCTTTATATTAATCTCACTTTACCAATGAAGAAGGCCAGGCTTTCTTCAGTAAGACTCATCTGTCCATTTATCCTCAGGAATGTTGTCAGATAACCCGAGTATGTATATTGCTATCATCGCTTTCAACTTTGTGCCTCAAATAAAGAAATTTCTCAAATCCCCAGTTTCTAACTTTAAAAAAAGAGAGAAATAAAAAACTATATTTAAAATTACGTATAAGGAGTAATCAAATAAAGAATATTCTTAGCAGGTTTTTGGTACAAATTAAGAATTATTACTATAATTTATATTAAATCATGGCCACAAAAGCAACAAATACAATTTTTAATGCTTTTGTTTTATAGAAGTTTCAGATTTATAGAAAAATAGAGGGGAAGGTATAGAGCTATCCCAGATGCCTCCTGTGCCCACACGTGTATTATCAACATCCATCACTCACCAGAGGGCACATTTATTAAAATTCATGAACTTATATTAAGATATCATATTCACACAAAGTCCTTAGTTTACCTTAAGATTCATTTTAGTGTATATTCTATGGATTTGGACAAATGTTTAATGACATGTAACCATCCTGATAGTATCGTGCAGAGTATTTTCACTCCCCTAAAAAATCTTGTGTTCAATCTATTCATTCCACTTTCTCTTCAAAGCGTGGCAACCATTTATCTTCTTACTGTCTTCATGGTTTTGTTTTTTCCATAATGCCATAGTTGGAATCATACAATATGTAGCCTTGAGAGATTTGTTTCTTTCACTTAGTAATATTTATTTAAGATTTCTTCATGTCTTTTCATGGCTTAATAACTCATTTCTTTTTAATGCTAAATAATATTCCACTGTTTGGATGTACCACCCAGTGTTTTTAGTCATTCACCTCCTGAAGCACAACTTGGTTGCTTCCAAGTTTTTACAGTTATAAATAAAGCTGCTATAAGCATTCGTGTATAAGTTTTTGTGAGGACATAAGTTTTCAACTCCTTTGGGTAAATATCAAGGAGTGTGTTTACTGGATCTTATTTGGTAAGAGTATAATTTGTTTTGCAAGAAACGGCCAGACTATCTACCGAAATGTCTGCACTATTTTGCATTCTATCAGCAATGAACGAGAGTTCCTGTTGCTCCACATCCTTCCTTGCCAGCATCAGTGATGTCAGTGTTCTGGATTTTGGCAGTTCTGATAGGTGCGTGGTGGTGTCTCATTGCTGGGGCTGTGGGAAGGAAGGGATGCATGAGCAGAGCACAGAGGATCTTTTAGGGCAGTACAAAATTTTGTACAATAATTCAAGGTTGGATATGTGTTATAATATGTTTATCCAAACCTGTAAAATGTATAACACCCTAAGAGTGAGCCCTAATGCAAACTATGAACTTTGGCTGGTATTAAATAGTAGGTCAATGTATATTCATCAATTGTATAACAAATGTACCACTGTGTTGCGGGACATTGATAATGAGGAAAGCTGGGTGTGTTTGGAGGCAAAGTGTATAGGGGAAATCTTTATACTTTCTACTCAATTTTCTGTGACCCTAAAACTACTTTAAAAAATAATTACTAGTAAAAAAAATGAGAGCAAAAGAAGTAGGCACAGGAATAGAATCAGAGACACAAAGCTAAAAAATGTATAAAAATAAATGAGGGTTATAGTGTATGTATGTTTATGTGTGAGTACTGCATATGAATACATATGCATCAATATATGAAATTAATACATATGAAATATATATATAAATATATGCGTATGTATAGATATAAATACATATATAGATATGCGCATATATAGATATGTAAATATATGCATATAGATAGATAGATAGATAGATAGATGTGAATATATTTCCACAATTTGTAGAAAACCATGTAAATATTACTCATTTTAAAGTAGTCGGGCCCCTCACTGTCCTTCTGGCAGGGTCTCTAACAACAGGTCAGTCAGCTCTGCTGTGATCTGCTCTGGCTCTAGACACTGATCATAATCCAGTGTTCACATTTATAATCTTTTTAATTCATTGTAGAAAATTCCTGCTTAAGATACAGCAAAATCATACAGGTTAAGGAAAGCCCAACCATTTTCCTTGGGCAACATCTTAAAACTGCTGAGGATTGATCCAGGTTCAATTGTGGTATAATTCAAGAGAAAGAAATAAATTGAGAAAGGAGGAAGAATAAAGAAGATGAAGGAAATGAGGAGGAGATAGGGAAGAACAAAGGAAAAAAACGGGAGTGAGTGGGGGCGAAGGGCGACGTGGAAACAACTTTGACAATAACCTTGAAGGAAAGAACCAGAAACAAGTTACATTTGTCTCCACTTTGCCCATGACTCACAGTGGCTCTTACCAACACAGTTCCATGGATATCCTGTTACCGTGGTGTAGAATGATAAGAGATGGTGGCGACATTTACTTTTGGATCACAAATATGTATTTTTCAGACAATAATAGATGAACATTTTAGACTGAAAGTAAGAAAAACTTAAAACCACAGAAGATATGATAGGTAAATACGAAAATTAGACACAATTTGAATTAGTAATATAATCATTGGAATATCCTGACTTCAATGTTCATCTTTGTCGTCGATAATGTTAATCTTATCTGAGCCATGTGTTCCTGAAAAGCAGGAAAGATCTAGAAATCTCTCCAATATTTTTGTGGTTAAGGACTGCTCTGCTCTCACATATCTATTTACCACCTCCTCTCTTCCTCAATTATTTTATAAAACTCACATATAAGACTTACCTCCCTTCCTCCTCATGACTCCCATAAAACTCAGTGATAACTCTTTTATTTATCTGCCTCTATAAAACCCCAAGTCCCATTTCTTTCCTTTGAGATAGTCCTCACTAATAAAAATTATTATATTGCAATAACCTAAATATAATCATTTCTTTAATTTGGGAAGTAAATTTTGTCTTCCACACTCTCTCATCTGTCTCTTTACTTAATATTTTCTGGAACTTCTTACCATACCCTATTATATTGCACTATTTACCACTTTATAGCTGCTCCTTTCTTCAGGGAGCAGTTTGTCCTATTTATTTTGTTTTACGCATTTGCATCATTGTAGTATGCACTTTCACATGTTTTCTGCCCCCCCCCCATAGAATCTGAACTTCCTGTTTAAGGAACTGATACTACTTTGTATCTTTGAAAACTACCTAATACCAAAATATAGGTGTTTTATAAACATTTTATGAATAAATTAATGCATACATGCACAAATAAATGCAACAAGACAATCTATGTAGTTGATGTGAAGCATTTGGCAATAAGCCATGACGTGCCTAGAGGTGTTTTCAGTTCTCCTTTGAGAGTTTTGGTTAACTGCAGAAGAATTTATTGTCTCAAACAAATCTCTTACTGATGAATTTAAATTAAAAGCATTTTTATGTGCTCTGTAGTTACTTTAGATACTAATTACAGTTACCCTCTCAACTCCTAACTAAACTGGTAGGAAATAGTTGAAGACAGCCAGAAACCATACTCCCATTCTCATGTATCAGTTATCTATTATGTAATGAACTAAAACACAACTTAATGGCTTAAAATAATATTTATTTGGCTCAGGTATCTATGAGTCTGTTTGGCACTTCTATTTACTATGTGTGAACTCAGTCCTGTATCTGCAGTCACCTGTGAGTCATCTCAGCATCTCTGCTAACTTTGGCTGGGCTTGGCTGGGCAGTTCTTGCTTCTACTGGGAGTCACTCTCATGTCTGATAATTGGCTAGCTGCCATTCTAGAGTTACTGGCATGACTAGGCCACCTGTCTCGCATCCTACAGTAGACTAGTTTTGTCTAGTATTCATAGCATGGCAGGAATACAAAAGGGAAATCAGAAACGTATAGATTTCCTGGAGCCTAGACTTGGAAATTGTGTAAAACCACACGCTATTGGCCAGATTAAGTCATGAGTCCAGCCCAGAGTCAAGACTTGGAAAACAGAACCACTTTTTGATTTAAAAAAAAAAAAAAAAGCTATAAACTTACATTAAATAGGGTGTGCATCTAGGGTGGAGTGAAGCATTGGAAATATATCTGCAATCAGTCTATAACACATCATTTGTATAAATCTGAACAACTTTGCTCTCTCCTGGGATAAGTAAATAAAAGCCAATCTTAGAGAAGTACTTCAACCCAGAAGATATTTAAGACCACAAAGGAGTCAGTAAAAATGAAAAAGAAAATGAACACTAACATTTTTGATTGCCTACTTCGTATGAGGTTCAGTGTGTGCTCAGCACATTTGATTTATAAGGTTATAAGATTCTCACTATAAAGAAGCCCCCAAAGAGAGATATTATCCCCATTATTTTGCAAATAAAGAAACTGAAGTAATAGAATTTTAACTATATTTCTCAATGTCACATTACAAATAAGTGGCTGAGCCATGTTTCTGATCCTATTCCAAAATTCAAGTTCTTAAGTTGGACGCAACTGCAGCTCTTGCTTGCTCTTCCATCATTTTGGTTTTCTTAATTCCCCAACAGTATAATAAGCCTTAGAAGAGAGACCTTACATTCTTTCCAATCGTCCATTACTTCTAGTAGAATGATGTTATTGGTTTACGAGGATGAATATACTCACATCTTGTTATTAAAAGAAGTCTCAATTAGACTCAGAGTGAAAAATAGAAAAGTCCTCATCAATGGTACTAAGAAAAATAATAAAATATTCTTGGAATCAACAAGGACACAATGACAATAATTTTCTTCTCCTCATGATTATAGTTCCAAAGCCCAGGAACTCCTTTACAATTTCCATGAATAAAAAGCAAAGACAGTAACCAGAGGGGTGGGTGGATGCAGACATTCGCTTTAGTCTTGTACTGAATAATTCTGTAAGAAGGGAGTAAATAAAAAATACTTTTTCATCAAGTTATCTTATCCACAAAAGAAAGATCTTTTCAATGTGGTCCCCAGGAGGATGAGGTAGCTGTAGGGAATTTCAGCTTCTCCTGCCTTTTCCCGTTTTGTTCTGGAGACAAACACAAATCTTCCCAAAATGAACCTTTTAAAATGAAATGATCACCAGAGGCTAATTGAAACAACAGACAATTGAAACAAATTATGCATTCTTCTCTCAGAAAAGAGACTTAAATTATAAATTCTTCAAGTCTAGAAAGTATGAAATAAATTAAAATACAGTTAAGTATCACAGTTAATGACATTTCCAACTTACTGATTATGGAATCTTTAGAAATGCTTTGAGGTTTGGGGAACTCTGTATTTATTTTAATCAAACTTTTTCTCAAGTTTTGTTGGGAAAAAAAGGTGGATCTTAACATCCATCGGCTTCTCAGTCTCGACCTAAAAACGTAAGCCTTTTTTTTTTCTTTTTTCTTTTTCCTGCCACACTCCACTCTTTCATAACTACCATTTAATTGAGAAGTAAGCAGTCTGAAGAGTACGACTTGTTTCGAATTAGCAAGTTCAGTTTAATCTTTCTTGGTTATTATTATGTAAAGTTTATCAAAACAGATAATTACATTGAGTAATTCCAAATGGTACAAAGTTGATAACTTTAGAAGTAAAGTCACCTCCAAGAGCTGAGGATATCAACATAATTTGTTTGGCTGGCACTTTATTTTACTAGACCAGCCTGTGATGGCTAAAATGACCCGATTTACCTATGGACTGGGGTCTGTGATAGAACCTAGTGAGGAGCATTGTGCATTTGTTCCCAATGTCCTATTCAGCAGGAATCAATTGTTCCCTAATACATACAGATACTAAATAAACTAATATCCCTACCACTTAAGAAAAATGTCAGGGCTAATGAATATCATAAAGTGCCAGTGTCTTCCTAAACAAATAAAACTTTGTTTCTTAGAATAGGACATACACTGAGACATATGCAGATGCCAAAAGCTTTGTGAAACAAAATAAGTAATTATAAAAGGAACAAATATCTGCATTTAAAGTCTAAAAATCACTGCCGTTACTTTAATGACAAAAAAAGAGAAAACTATGTAAAAAAAAACAATTTATAAAAATTAGAGAAATAGAGTACTCATCTTTTGAAACTTCAGGGAAATTAAATGAAGTCCTCTCTTTGAGAAACTCTGAGATATACCATGTGGTTTGTTTTTTTTTGTACTTATTACAAATTAAAGACCCTCTGCTCCCAATGCTACTTCAGAGGAATCTAATTATCCAAAAATATTAGAAAGAAATAAAGAAACATGCCCTATAAAAAAAAAAAGAGTTTAATTTAGAGCTAGAAACAAAGAATGTAGACTTCAAGGTCTAACTCAAGGGAATTCCTATATTTCCATTAGAATATCAGGCAAGAGTTCTTTTGGGATAAAACTTGTGACTTTATATAAACTAGTGTCATGTTGCTCTATATGTAAATCCACCAAATTAATGTCATAAGAAAGCTGTGTAACCTCAAAAGAATTGCATAAGTAAACAACATAACTCAGAAATGCACTTCCATACACATAGATAAGATCAAGTCTTGTGGTTGGAAAATCTGTTATTCTGCATGTTATAAAAAACTTAGATGACATTTTTTTTTTTTTCTAAATCATACTATTAAGAAATGTCTGAGTGGCTCTGTCTGGTTTGTTGGTTATATATTAAACCATCTTGACTGTCTTATATTCATTGTCTAGACTAGCTTATAAATTCCAAAAGAGCTGGGACACTCTATCATTATAAGTTGAAATTCTAGGCTCCTCTGAAAATAGTTAAAGAAAAGAGCCTTTCTTAATTACAACATAAGCAAATGTCTCACCGGCAAATCTCATTTCATGCTAGTCTCCTCCCCAGTGCCTCCTTCTCCTCACGACCAAAACATACTCTCACATAGGGGACACCTAAGCAATAGTTAGATCTGTGGCCCATATCAGCCTTATGCTTTAATACATCCTTACTATTATAGAGAACCAAAAGGGCAAGAACAACTGAGAATTAAAACTTTACATTATATCTTCAGCTAACATTTATTAAAACTTTATGATGAGTGTATATATAATCTGATGATATCCAAATATGATGTCTAGTTTAGTTTAATAGTCTTTTATCATTTTCTATTTCCTGGTTTTGATAATGCAAATTTTATATTTGGGAAATCTGGGTGAAAGTCACAGGGAACTCTGTACTGAATTTCCTATATGAAATTATTTCAATATATACATATTTCTTATATTAAATTATTTCAAAATATATATAGGAACGACCTTACTATGTGACAGACATGGAGTTTGGTGCTCATATATTTCTAGAATTTAATTTCATTTTAAATTAATAATGAAATTATTAATAATGAAATTATAGAAAGAAATAATTGCACTTCATATTTCTAGAATTTAATTTCATTTTAAATTAATAATGAAATTAAATTCTAGAAATATGAAGTGCAATTATTTCTTTCTAAATAAATTGTTTTGTGTGTATGTGTGTGGCAGGGGATGGATTACACTTGAATTTCTGAATATTCTAGGCAATGATTAAAATTAACAAATCTATGGATCTATGTTCATTCTAACAACAAATATAGTTACACACCAACATAATATCATCAATCAATCCAGAATCAGGCAGTGTCTCTCCATTCAAATTCATCTTACCCTGCCCCAAATAGCAGAGTTCTGTTCTAATATATGATTGATTCCTCTTGATTTCAAATGAGATTTTTCAGATCAATCCATTTCTCTACCTTCTTCATAGCTAATGCCTTAGTCTATGGTGTCATCAAATTTACCTAGAGATTCCCTCTGAATTGACCTTCACACGTTTTGTCTGTCCTCCTTTATAATTGGACCTCTTTCACTACACTATAAACGCTTAAGGACAGGGACTAGGACATGCATTTATTTTAGGTTGTGTTCTCCTAGAAAAAGGCCCTGAGACAAGAATATGAGTTTGAGGTGGTTCCCCCATAGCACCAACAGGCAAATGGAAAAGAGATAGGAAAAGAATGGAAACTGTTAAAGGGTATATATCTCAATCTCTCTGTAGAGGGTGCAGTTTGGAATACACATTAGAACTACTCACTGGGAGAGAAAACTAGAGTGTTTATTTATTTATATATTTTTTGGCATTTTATTTTCTTATTAGTTTCAAGTATACAGTACATTGGTTAGACATTTATATAGTTTATGACATGATCTCCCCAAGTACTCTATCACCCTTCTGGCTCTGCACACAGCCATTACATTACTGCTGACTACATTCCCTATGTCGTGCTTATTTTTTAAAGTTCATCCCGCATTTTCTAAGGACTGTTCCTGGGGAGGAAGGGAGTAACTCCTGGCTCTCTCAGCCTGCTACTCAGTGGGCAGAATGGACGAAAGCCATCAAGTAGCATCAAGCAGAGTCATATAAATGCTTACAGTAGACCTGTTGTTGGCAAATATTTGACTGGTGAGGACTGAGAGGAAAAAGTAGGTCAAAAACAGTATTTGCTATTGTGTTATTTTTATCACTATTACCTAGTCAACATTATGCCTAACACAATATATTACATAGTAGGCAGGAAAAGAACTACTTAAATAATTAGCTCAAATAATAATCCGTATATAAAAGTAGCTTAGAACACAGTAGAAAAATAATTACCTTGGCTTGCCAGAATTAAACAGACGTTATATTGGCCCTGATCATTACTAGATTCATTGCTTGTCTCCAAAACAGCTAATGTTCATAAATTTCAGTCTTATTAGGAAGATAAACATTTCCCAAGATGGATGAGTTTAAGCTTTTTTTAAATTACAGAGTTTGAAAAGAATATAAATAATATTTTACTTAATATATCTCTTTTCAACCTCAGGCATTATTGCTTTAAATCATACCTATTTTTACCTCCAATTTTATATTGAAATGTAATTGTTGACAAAGAATTATGATGATGTAACCTTCTCACAGGTAAAGATTGCATCTTGTTCCTCTAACATTTTCAATGTCTTGTATGTACTAGGTTTTCACATAAATGTGCTTCAGAATAGGTTGCTGTTAGATATGGTTAACTATTTTTGACATGAATTGGCTTCACTTAAATACAAAATAGCCCTATCATTCAAAGACACACAGATAAAGAAAATAGTGAAAAACACCCATATTTCTCTATTTATTTCTCTATTACTCTATAATCAGCCAAGTGCAGACTATTTTTTTCAGCCAAATGTCTAAAAAACTGTGCTTATAGAATATAGGTATCTAACCTGAGCTTTTAATTTCTTCACAAAACCTCCTTGAGTTCCTGACAAAATGAGAGAGAGGTTTCTGGGAGAACTGGAAAGTGACATACAACTTGACAAGGAAGTTCTGAGTCATCCTGTCATCTGGATGGTGTAACTGAGCCAATCCAGCTCAGTTCCCAGGAAGGAATTGGCTCTGCTGACTCTGGTTTGGGATAGGCTCATGTCATCTCACATTAAGGTGAGTGGGGCAGGGAAGAAGGACAAAGGTTTGTGGTAGTTGGTTCTGTCTTAGATATTGTCTTCACCACTTAATGGTTGCATGACTATCACCTGGATATTCCTAAGTGACACCTCATCTGTAAAACCGTCACATTACTATCCACCGTGTGGTGGTGTTCTGAGGAAACACGAGAAAATACGTGAACATTCGTAAAGTGTTGAAATCGCATCAGAGATACACATTGACGTTTTCTTCACCTTAACTTCCTGAGGTTATAACAATGTATTTTCAAATAAGCATCTGCCTATCCCTATTCACTTTTCCCTGCAGTCTCACCTCAAATCTCCCAATACTGGTTCTTTAACTTGTAACTACATCTACCTCTATCTCAGCTTCTTTGGAACATGCCTTCAAAGTTGCTGCCTGTCTGAACTCACATGATCCTGCCAGAGGAAGCCACATTTACTCCATCATTTTTCTTTGTCCATCCTGGTGGCGGCACTGTGAATCCACCCACCATTTGGGAGTGGATTCGCCTTAAATCGTTGCACTATTTAATCTAAGATTTTGGGATAAAGAGCATTGGCAGCTACCGGCACAACCTCATTTTGTTTTCATTAACTCTTTGTACCCATGTGACCCACAGTTTAGCTAGTCATGTTTTGTTTTGTTTTAAAATACTCAGTACCATATCACACGTTCTGTAGAGAAATGTTCTTCAGATAGATTCTGGAAAAGATTTCTGACCCCCAACGAACACTTGACCTTTTATCTTATGACCAATTAGCTGTTCTCTTCTCTGCTAGCATAAAATCAGAAATCAACCTTTTTTCTGTGAATTCTCACTGCTGTAACTCTCTACTCAAGGCATCTGTGGGTCTCATAGACTTTACTCAAGATTAGGGGTATTTGAGAAATTATACATTACCGTTTAACTTGCTTCCATCTCCCCTAAATACTTTACATCTTCTAATTTGCCAGGTGATCTGCCTTTATCTTCCAAGGAAACACAAACCTCAGATCTTATTATGCAGATCAGTGTAGCTTGGTACCATCTATGGCCTGGGGCCTTCCTTAGCATATCTGAGTTTCATTAAGAAGCTCTGAAAAATCATGAATCACTTTCTCCAGCTTGAGAGATGAATGCAGATTTTATGGAACTTAAAACATATAATTTTATGGGTAATTTGAAAGAAAAATAATTTAAGAAATACTACTTTTGCAAATTTTTCAAAAACAGGAATATATATACATACAGTTATATCTCTTCTCTGGGACTGTGCAAGCGAGAATTTCTGACACCTAAATTTCTTTAACTTCATGATAAACCTTAGTTGAATAGAATCACTGACAGAGGGCTTCAAATTTCCAACTGGTTCTTTTTCTTTCTCCAATAATCTTTGGGGATAAGCAGACATTAATAGAATATTTATTTCACCTTGGATTTGAATAATCACATGTACTTTGGAAAGAAAAAACAACGATGGTCAATATTATTTCCTAATGATTGTCATGTTTAATTTTCCTTAGACCTCCAACATCCTCAGGCATGTTAAAAAATGTCAAAATCTGTACTATATCTTGATCCAGCTCCTTAGAAATCCATGAGTCCACTTTGATATCTAAATCAATACATATGTTTTAAATGCCACAGCCTAGAAACTGGTGCCTACTATGAGAACTTTGTAAATGCTTTCTTGTAGTATGAATATCTGAGGATCTGATGTTGACATTCTAGCAAACCCCATCTTCCTCTTGTAACTTCAAGTTCCTTTCTTATGTGGTCCAAAGTTCCTGGGCGAAATAAAGTCTCATGATGGACAAGGATTACACTGCTGCCCCTGACATGTTGATGAGCTGTCGTAAAAATTTAGCTGAGGTATACCAGTGACCTTATTTTTTTTAGGGAAGAGTTAATAGTAAATCACTCAGGTCCTGATTAAATGCGTTTGATTTAACGTTCGCCATTTCTCTACCACACTCCTGGTTTACCTAGACCTGTAAAATTGAAGCAGGTATTTTTTCCTTTTATCATCTGTGCCAGGACTCATTAGGGAGCCTGCTGTAACATAACTAACACTGCAGTGGGAGTCAAATACCTCATGGTTCTACTACTTTCTCCCTATGAGACTTTAGACTTTGCCTCCATTTTTAATCAAGTCAAATGTGAATAATAATATTAACTCTATAGGCCTAAAAGAATTATTATGACAATCAAATTAGATCATTTATAAAGATAATTTTAAATATCGGTGATCTAATAGTTTTGATAAGTGCTGGTCAGGTATTCTGTAGAATGTACCCAATTAGAATTTGTTTGATGTATTTCTCATGATTATACTGAGGTTTATGGTTTCAGGAAATAAAACCACAGAGGTAAAATGCTATACTCATTATATCGTATCAAGGGTACATATTCATCACGTGATTTATCACTGCTGATATTAACCTTCATCACCTGGCTGAGCACACAACTGTTCTTAACTTTTTTTATGTCCTTGGGGAGCTAGTCTGTAAATATAACTATTAATTTATGTGTATACATACGTGGGTTTAAAGAATATATATATATATGTGTGTGTTTATATCCATGAATATATTTTACTTAATATATAATGTAGACTATACTATAGAAACATATACAGAGAGGGGACCTGCCATTTTTAAGACTTGCAGAGTATTCTCTTATATAGATGAACTAATTTTTTTAAACTATTACCTATTGAAGAATATATAGCTTTTTTGACTTTTTTAACTCTTACAAACAGTGTTGCAATGAATCTCTTTGTATACATTGGCCTCATGGTACAGAAAATCAATAAGATGTATTCTGAAAAATAGAATCCTGGAACAGGTATATGCATTTTTAATTTGATGGATATGGCAATTTACAGTGTGTGCCTGTTCATACAACTGTATCAACACAGTATATTATCAGGTCTTCTTACCTCTTCCAACCTGATAGGTAAACATAAAATATTTAATTATGGTTTAAATTTGCTGTTCTTCTGAGCGAAGATAAGTATCTGTTCACGTTATCTTTTCATGTTCTTGAAAGACATCTGCTTTTCTTTTGCTAAGAAATGTCCTAGATTTTTGCCCATTTTTCAATTGAATTATTGAAATTTTCTCATTAATTGGATAAAGGAAATCTGCATATTATTTCATAATTTGCAAACATTTTGCAGCATGTCAGTGTCTTACTTTTTAAGGTCTAGTTTTAAACATTATGCAGATTTTTAATATATTTGAAAATTTTGAATGTTTGCTCTTAAAATTTTATTAATTTGTATTTTAGAATTACAACTTAGATCTGACTAAAATTTATTTTGGAGGAAAAAATGGGGATAGTGATTGTCTCCCACCACAGATGGCTGCATAATCATTGTCCATTTGTTGACCACCCCCATCACTTCTCTACTGATGTGCATTGCCATTTTTATCACATTATTTTTGATTCTTCTTTCTGTTCCATAGTGTCTCTACCACACAGTTGTAATTGCTCCAGTTATGTTATGCAACATGTTTTGGCATCTGGTAGTTCTAATGCCTATATATATATATATAAATTTTTCAGTATTCCAGAAAATATTTCTTTAATTTTTGTTAAACATCTTGAAATAATAGCATGAGAATCAAGTATTTATTCTGATCCTTTTGCAATGATGCGGATAGAAAAGGTGCTATTAAATTTAGAATAAATCAACAAGTTATTATAAACAACTATGAAATATTTTAAAACTAACCTTATTTTTCTTTTTTCAAAAAGGATACCTAGTCTTTAATATCTTTTCTGTGGAAGCTATAAATTTTATGTTTAAATCTTCTTTCTCTTTATAGAAAAATAACTTTATTTAGCAAAGTTTAAAAACTAAGTCAAAGATAGAATATATTTTACAGGCTTTGCCTCAAACCTTACTAAAAATAACAGCAGTTTTTTGGGGGGAAGGTTGTGGGGAAAAAAAAATGCGGTAAAGTCAAAGAAGTATTTAGTCATTCCATTTGTGTTCACAGACTACATAGGTCTTTGTTGTTTAGTATTGAAGAAAATAGATTTGCCAATCATGAAAGCAAAGGAGTCTGATAAAAGCTAAACCATCAAATAGAATCTTAAAATTATTTTTAACATAGACATTAATTTAAATAATTTTCATTTCTGAAAACACACCATACCTTTGTTGTTGATTTTTTTTCAAAAGACATTCAGCTAGGTAACATATGTTATCAAATAGTTTTTTTTTTTTTTCCCAGAGTACTCCCTCAAAATAAGAATCATCCATTGCTCTTTTAAAATACAAATTCGACTGCTTCTCTGAAATCTACCTGATCAGACTTTCTAGAAGAGTGTTAGAATCTATATTTTTAAAAATGCATCCAACTGATCTTTATAGTAAAAATTTAGGAACTAATGCTCTAAAGATGTCCCATCACACTGCCAAACTTTTGGTAAATTGTTTATTTATCATTTGATGATGAAAATTTATCTTTGTTATGGGGTTTTTTAATCACCATTTTTTTTTTTTGAGACTAATATTGCTCAGTATTCCTACTTGTACCACCTTTGTTTTGTTAAAACTAGAACGAGGAAACTTAGGTGTCAAAGAAGTAGGCATATCAACCTCAAGGTCAAGAAATTAGTATTAGTAATGAAGATGCCTGACATTGTTGATCTCTTACTAAAAGCCAGATTTACATATATCGATAACTGGATTACTAGTTTCTAGTATTACCTTAATTTTGAAAACAATTGAGACAAGATGACTAAAGTCATATAATTTATGTTAAAGAATAAATTGAGACATATTAAAAATTTTAAGAGTATATTTCAGCCAAAATAGATTCAAATGGGGCAGTGCCAAACAGAAAGGGGTAAAGTGAATTCCACCAACAGTAGCTAAGGCCAAGACTTTTATAGAGAAGACTGAGAATCAAAGTAAGAAAATTATTTTATTGTCTATAGCTTAAGTGGTTGCCTTATTTGGGTAATCCTAGTTGACTGTGATTTGGTTATCTTTAGGTTTCGACTTCTTAACCTTGAGGAATTTATAGAGTTAGGTTTTGGTTCACTTAGGTAGGCCGCCAAAGCACTAGAACCACCTTGGCCTAGTGGCCTCTTTGTTTAACTAATTTAACAGAGTAATAGGCTGTGCTGGGATTTGAACCCAGAGTTAAACTTCAGGACTCACATTTTTATCCACAAACTGTGATGTATTAAATTCAGCTCCAGGGAGATACTATTTGGGAACATGCGAGGGTCGTGGTTTTTTTCTCGGGTCGATATTGATTGCTTTTTGTTGTCGTTGTCTTTGTGTGTATGTCTAAGAAAGTGATGATAACAATGACAATGAATGCAACTTTATTACACAGATAATCTAAGAAGAAAACTGAAAGATCGTTATGCTAGATTGTTCAGCAAATTATGTGTCTATGGTTTCTATCACAGATGGTTACTAATAGAGGAAAATACATATTACATACATACACATACACATATATGTGTATAATATATATATACATATACATTATATATATGTACACATGTAATATTACATGGGTATATGTGATATTACACATACATTTGTATGTAAAATGGTGAGATTTTTCAAGTCTCATACAGCAATCAGAAATCTCTTCTATCATTTTTGTTATGTTAAGCTATTTAACTTATGTTTTTCAACTTGTGGGCTGAAAAGGAATTGTATGGATGGAATTTTTGAGCTTTTCTTTGTGAGTATACTAGATGCATTGGTCTTTTCTCTCTTGTGTGCTATAAATAGAAGGGTGAAATGATAGCACACACATGTCTGGAATTGGTTTCTGGTTTCACTAAAAATGCAGTGAGTTGACTGTTTTCATCAGAGAAATGGTACGATTTTAGCAGTCCTTTTTATGCTTAAAAATGCATGAAATAATTTCTTAAACATCAAAACTTAAATATCCTTTACATAAAATTAGACCATTTTCATTATTCTTCTGCTGATTTAATATCCTGTCAGAAACAAGTGGTTACCTGTAAATGAATAGATCTTATCTGTAGTAGACAGACAGACACACAAAACAGATTATGTGCTTCTTCACAAAATGTCTCATGCTGCCAGCGTCACAGTAAGAAATCTTTCATTTTGGCTTATTAATATTTTAAATGGCCAGTTCATAATTCTTTTTTTTAAGGAGCCTAATTATTCTTGAGTAGCAGCTGTGCAAGCTGTGAAGTAAATAAATTAATCTTTTGCATTTTTACTAAAAGTTCAACATCTTGAAGTTGGCCTGGAGTATACACAGTTCTGCTCATTGCTGTAACATCCGTGTGCTGTGGTCCATTTTAAGCAATGTTGAAAATGTGGTTATTGCCCAAATTGGCTTTATGTCTTTTTCCTTTCAGCATCTCTGTAAAACCAGCCCCTTATTTAGCAGATAGCTCCTTGTATTCTGTGTTTTAGCTCAAGAAAAATAAAGGGCTTATCTATCATTAGAACTCTGGGGTATTGAGGGTAGATGAAAGGCCAACTGGCTCCAATTTTACCGCATGCATCATTAAAATATTTGCCAACTACAGAGACTTTTCCAGCAATTGCCTACTACTGGTTCACATACTGATCTGATATGTTGAGCCTGCCAACGCCTTCCGCAGACGCATGCAATGAACACCAAGGATTACGTCACCCGCCACTGAAGAGCAGCCACCTTCCTGACGAGGCACAGACAACTGTGCTTTGAATACGGTACAACAAGAATACTGAATAGCTATGGTTTTCCATCTGAGAGTGCAGGAAACAAACTCAAATTTAAAATAAATTTGGGCAATAAAATGGAGTTTTTAGGATTCTGGGAAAAATAATTTTATAGAGTTTTTTTGATGTTGTTTTCTAGATCTTAAAATGAACACTTCTTTTCTAAAAATCAGTCTCTAATCAGTTTAAGAAGGAGGAAAACATTCCAACTTTCACATAAAGATGGATGCAGAGAATAAAGAGAGAACGAGAGTGGAAGAGAGGAGACTGACAACTTGATTTCATATATTAGTTTATTTCAACAACATGATGATCTCCCTCATGCAGTGTAATAAACTTTTCCTGGCACCACAGAGAAGCACAGACAAGAACTATACAGATAATCCATTGGGAAGCTGAAAATAGATTCAAGTAGTGAACTTTAGTTTACTAATTAGGAAAAACTCATTTTTGAAGCTATTTTCCACCATATTAGTGAATCACCTAGGTTTTAAGCTAGTTGCTAATAGGTGTGCAATTTCAAAAAAAAAAAAAGTAAAGTTTTAGTAGCAGTAGTCGTAGAAGAGTTTTAATATTCACACAATAGGCACGCTTTCAAAAAACAATGCTAATTTGTGATATTTAAATCAATGCTATTGCCTGCCTTGAACGTGGAGAGCATAATTTTTTCAACGTTCTTGTGTAATGAGTATATTTGCATTTGGGCTTAGACTATGTTTTTTACCCTCTTTGAATCTTACTTTTCTCACGTGCAAAGTTAAAAAAAATATTTGAGGAGACCTCTTTATAAGATTGTTGTAGATTTAAAGTATGCAAGGTACTTTAAACAGGAAGGTATGAAGTGCAACTTGATCCTTGTGGTCTCCCACTGAGGGAGACACTATCATCACCATGATCAGAATTTATCCTCATCTCCATTCTCTGTTTTCTTTCAATGACCTTCAGCCAAGATGTGATGGTTAATTTATGGGAGGACTTTTTAACTTTCCCAAAATATCCTGAGATACCAATTGATTCAATAGAGGCCATCAAATTACATTTGTCTGAGATAAGTTTTCTAAGTGGTTGGCATAATAATAATAGGTACACGTATTCTATTATATAGTCAGTGGAAAGATATATTTTGAAATATGCAGCTACAAAATGAAATTTTGTATGTTTAAGAATGAATTCTCAAAGATTTTTACATTTTGCAGTCAGAGATAAATTCTGACATAAAAAAGAAGCCTGATATTTAATTTTACCTTGTTATTCAGTAGTCTGTCACAGGCACGCTCCCTGTTTCCTCAGAAGAAATGAATCCTAGACCATGGTGATCATTGGCCAGAGAGAAAGAGTAATGATTTTTAATAACAGAATTTTGCAAAGCTTATAATTATAATGCTACATCTTTCAAGTACAAAAGGACATTTTATTTAAATGATATTTTTTTGGAGAGATATAACTTCCTTTGATGCTTCAGTTTTTGAGGAGTGATAGATTCTTCAATAGTTAAAATTATAATGACTCATAAATAAATAAATCTCAAATCTGAGTTACTTTTTCTTGTTCTGACTAGTTTCTCCACATTTTGAATATTACTTTCTTGTTTAACATCATGTTTTACTACTTACCTTTTAAAAATAATTTTGTTATTTCTTATCAAATAATATATGTTCAGTTCTTACATTATTGCATTTAGACATTAATGAAGCTCTTCTAGCTGTGACATTTATATTTTGTAACATTCTTTATCACTTGTCCTTTTCATCATAAAGGGTAAAATTTTCCCCATGACTACTAAAATTACTTACTCTTGTTTTTCCTGTTGAATTCGCAGAAAAAAATGAATGATTCTATGCAGATTTTTATCCTTTTGTAGATCATCCCACTCATTTAACTTTTATCTCAGACCATGAGTCTCTTTTTAATCTTAAATAAAATAAACTAAAAATAAAGTTCTCCTGGCTATTGAGTAAGGCTGACTTAAAACAGAAGAGAATCCAAATATGTGACATCGTGGTTCAGAAAACAGGCAATTGCCCTGTTTGTCATTCTTGTCTTTACTACACTGTACCTCAGCAGAGCCCAACAATTAATTTTGAAGAGATGTTGAAAATTCATATAATTGTGGTTTCATTGTCCATTTGTCTTTCCTTTCTGTCTTGGGACCATTGTGCATTCTCCCTTTCATCATCCTCTGCAGTGACCTAGGACCAAATGACTGATTATGTCTTAGTGAGCTGGTCCCTGCATTTCTGGAGCCACTAAATACTCCATTTAAATGGCAGACTCTTATCCCATTTTTTATCTTCACTGTGCTGATGTAGGAGCCTTCTAAGTGTATCTTATGAATAGTTTAGCATCCTCAAGAGTAAGCCAAATTTCTGTAATGCTTCATATGTCATCCGTTCCTTTGTCACACACATGGCTCCAATTTTAGTAGTTTATTTCTAGTTGGCCCAACAATTTAGTTTATTTTTCCCTGATTGTATCAATTTATTTTAAGTCTCCTATTTCTGTGTTTGGATTTCTACCCCTGTCATTCCCACACCCTTTGGTTTGTAATTTTGTTTTTCTATCAAAATATTTGATCTGATTCCTCCCTGTTCTTTTTATCCTCATCTGGGTTTCATCTTAATATTTCTTTCTTTTTTTTTTTATTCCTACAAAGTATTTTCAATGCCCTATAAACATCAACTGGTTCTTTGTGAACTAGCCATTTTGAAGCAGCTTTTCAGATTTTCACATCACAGTAACTCCTTGTAAAAATTCATAGTCCTTATAATGTAGGCTTGGACTGGGGAGGAGGACTCTGGTCAGGTTAAATTAGAGTTAGCCTCCAGTAATGACCACTCTCATATTTTGCCAGACTAAAGAGTGATCTTCCCTACATAGGCCTCAGTCTCAGTGTGCTCACAGAACAGAAAAAGGAGGAAGAATGTGCAAGAGAAAATAGAGACACAGAATAGCTTAATCTCTTTTTAATAATTTCTGGACTCTTGTTTTTCAAAATCCTGATCCATAGGTTCTTTGACTCAGAAAAATAAAGGAAAAAAAAAAGGACATTCTGGCATCGGAAAAAATTCAAAGAATTCAGTAGTTATGTATAAAATGAAATAGTGATATTCTGTTTACTTGAATATAATAAGAGTAATAGTATTCTTTAGCTGCTGCTGATGACAATGATTTTACTTATTTATTTCTTATCGCATGTAGGTTTTGGGATGAAAACTGTCAACCCATGAACAAAGGAATCAAATTAGAATTATTTATTTTATTTTATTCCGCTTCCAACTCCATCACTGATTCTTCTCGCCTAAAGCATTTATATATATACACTATTTTCCTATATTTTCAAAGCATCCTGATATCCTTATTTTTACATCAAATATATTTTGCAAATGCCTTTGTTATATGTACAATAAACTCTTAAATTTAAATAATTTGATTTGTTGCATTTTAGAAAACATATAGCTATAATACATTTAAGTGCAATTCAGTTTAGAAAAATGTGTTCTCTCTCGCTCTCTCTGTCTCTGTCTCTCTCTCTCTCTCTCTCACACACACACATACACACACAGGTAATTAGCTACTCAATTGTAAGCAAAGTCAAATGTTTTGATGCATAGTATTCACTCATTTAAGCTCACCACAAAAAAGACCCAAGATGCATTTGGTGCTTAGTATTAGATTCTACGCTGTATGTTGGCGATACTCAAAATCGTAAGACAGCAAGCCCTTGCCAGTAATGAACTTTCAATCTAACTTGGTATGTATCTTGGTCCATTAAAATCATCCGCCTGTGTGTCTAAATGCTGTAGTATAAGGAATGATCAAGTATCCCGAGGGCTCTCAGAGAGTAGAGAATCGCCCTTCCTCTCTGGGGATTCAGATAAAGAACAAAGAAGTGCAATTCTGTAAAGAACTTCATCATAGAATGGAATTGATTTGGCTCTTAGTACGATCTTTTCAATCTAACGTTTGCATGACCTTGAACAAAATATTTTAATCTCTGCCTTAATATTCTCCCCTGAAAAATACAATAGCTACCTCCAAAGAATGAGTTGCTTTGAAGTTTAAGTGCTCTGATATAGAGAAAACTTATGAGAAAATTTTGAAACATAGCCTCTCTATCCCCCCTCACACCCCAACTGCTATAAAAAGACTGGGAGGTGGGAAGACACCTGGTTATGGCACAGTAGTTTACTAATGGCTGAAACAGGAGGGAGCAAGCCTGGTAGTGCTTGCCCACAGTGATGAAAGTTTGGACGGGGCTAGATTTTCTGAGTCTCATTTGCCATATTAGAAATTCTGGATTTGAGAATTAAAACCGCATATAATCATTCAGTGTTTGGTCTACTGCATAAACATAACTTTATATTTCAGGAACTTCTTGCCCAGGGAGAAGGAGTTAAAAGTAACTATTATTTGCTTCAGGAACTTCTTAAAAATGCTTTTATCTGAAAACCTGCATCGTTAAGGGTAAACTGCACCTTCTTAAAGCACTTGACGCGTACAATTGTTTACACTACTAAAACTCACTTTAAAATATCTGTCTCCTGTATCTTCTGGTCCTAAAGTATAATATCATGATCTCTGTTTGATCCCAATCAGATTCTTGCACTGGATGTTCCACCTTAACTGCTCCCCGAGTTTATAAGTATTCTGTCTTTGACATCCCACTTTTGAGATGCTACTAAGACCATCAAAGTAGTGATCTCCCTTACTGCAGTAGGAAAAATTTGGCATGCCTTACCTAAAAATTAATCTGGTATTTTTTTCTAGGAGTTGGCAGTCAATAGGTTTTATCTCTAATTGCTTTTAAAAGTGTTGTTTTGCTTTAAATATGCATGGTTTCATGAAACTTGAATCATTAAGAGTACAAGTTTGACAGCTGGGAAATAATAAACTAAAATAGAGAAGAAAGGCAAAAAAAAAAAAAATTTCAGGACAAAGTCTATTTAAAGGGTCTTGGCCAAAGTCAATAAATTGAACTGAAGTGGTGGTAATAATATAGATAGAAAGAGGCGACAAAATTAGAGTGACATGTCTGGTGGAGGATCAGTAGAACTTTGTGAGGGATGCAATTTAGAAGTAAGGAAGAAGCGGTGTTACGTGACTGCAGTTTTGAATTTGTGAGACTTGGTGAATAAGTGGACTCACTAACTATAATAGAGAACAAAGATGTGGGAGTTGTGGGGTGGGATGGAGGTGAGTGGGTAATTGCATTGGTGTTTAACGGCTGAATTTGAAGAATTTATAGCAGTGGATATCAACCGGGAACACTTTCTCTCTCTCAATCCCGGAAAGGGGGCAATGTCTGGAGACACTTTTGGTTGTTACAACTCAGACTGTAATGGTCCTGGTATCTACTGTGACAGAACCAGGGATGCTATAATGGTCCTGGTATCTAGTGTGTCAGAACCAGGGAAGCTGTAAACATCCTACAATGTACAGGTCAGCCCCCCACAGCAAATAATTCTCCAGTGTAAAATATCAGTAGTGCCACATTTGAAAACATTAGTCTAAGGACAGATAGATAACAGAAATGATTTGTTAAAATATTTGTTGAATTAATTACTCTATACCAAAAGGTAAATCCAAGGCAATGCAATATCAACAATAGAAAAGTGGTATCAAAGAGGAGAATATTTCATTAGGAATAAAGAGCAGGTGATTTGTTCTCTAAGAATATTCTGATTCCCTTCATTGCTTCTGTCACTCAGGTGAACCTCTATCTCTAACTAGTACCTGCTGAAACCCTACCCACCTTTCAGAAGCCATACCCATAACCAAGGCCATACTATTCAAGAGACCTATTTGCATACACACCTCAGCTCTGCCCCAGTGTGAATAGAATTTCTTATAGTGCTTTATTTAAGAGTCCAGTTCAAGTCTTCTTTCATAATATAACTAACAGCACTCCAATCTCTATTATGTTTTCAGTTTCCTACTCAAGGCACATTTATAATTCAGCTATTTATCCCCTCAATCTTCAGCAGGGAGTTTACTCTCACACAGAGTAGGTGTGTAATAAATGCATGCAGGATTAAATGTCTCTTCTCCAGATGGATAACTGAGTCAAGCTGCATTGTTCATCAAGAGTCTGCATAATTGTTACAGTTAATTTTTCAAAAACAGGTAAAATCATGACTTTTGCACAGATATCAGAAGAACACAAGTTGAAGATTTTATTTAACTAATTAAATGAGAGAACCAGGCAGATAATACAACTGGTTCAAAGAAGTTAAATTCATATGGAGAAAAATAAAAAGTTAAATTCATATGGAGAAGTTAAATTCATATGGAGAAAAAACTGTTAAAATGAGTTTACAAATAGATGAACACTGGCTTTTCCAAGAGGAAAGTCAACTGAACCTCCACTGGACAGAATATATTTGCATGTCTATAGCCAGTAATTACTTTGCATTGCTCTCTGTTACTCACAATTTAAACAGTTATGAAATAACTCTTAGAGAATCTAATCAGATAACCCTGAAAAGTTTGTTCTAGACAATACATGGTTTTCCTTTAAAACACACATTTTTCCTTACAATTATAATAATTTATTCCTAATAAGATCTAAACCTTTTAGATTTTAAGAAAAGTTTTCCAGACGAAAATAGCAATTAGATTTATTCTAATCTGTTGTATGTTTTTTCACTTACTTTTCCCTTTTAATTTTATTGCAATCTTGTTCAATAGAATGACTTAAAAATCAGTAAAATGCCACTTCAAGATCTGATTTTTGTATAATTTTGCAATCTTGTGTTATTTTTAAAATATCACTATTGAGTGATGTAATTTTCCTTTATTTGTCAAATTATTTTATGGTACCTGAAATGTAAGTTGCTACTCATTTCTTTGGAAAATATTTTCTCAAAAAAATATTACATTGAATATAAAAAAGTATTGGAATGTTTATATATATATATATATGTGTGTGTGTGTGTTTATATATATATATATATATATATATACACACACACACACATATATACATACATATATATATGTTTGTAATCGTACTACATAACTATACCTGTCCCATTACATAAATAATAGTTTTGAAATAAGTAAAAATATTGGTGAACCAAATTTCAATGAAAAGTATATTCTATGTAGTTTCTGAAAACATTCTAGGTCTACATTAGACTCTAACACATTTTCCTTCTAAATGTTCCCAATTATTTTTTGGCCTGACAGTTTCATCTACTGCTTACATTAATTTCTAATTTCTCAGACAAAGCTCAGATCCTACTGTTTACTCCAATGGTAATTTCCTCCAGATTTTTTCTTCTAAGCCAGGGACCACACATAAGTTTTATTTAAGATTTTTTCAAAGCTTCTGGTACTTGCAAATTTTAGTTTTAAAAATTCCTTCCCAAGGTTGGTATTATACCTCACTGCAAAATAATCCTCACTTCCCTTTCCTACATTATGCTTTTGTTCTTGAAGATAAACCAAAAGCACTTGGAAGATTATATTTAGGCTTTAAAAATGTCTCCTCTTTATTTCAAGAAGTGCCAGACCCTTTCAGGTGATTATACTAGTTTATGATCAAAGCTCCTAGAATAAGTAAGTTTAAAAATTAAAAGAAAAAAAAAAGCATTCAAAGAGACTGTGACAAAAACCAAATTACTTAAAATTCTCCAATGACTGAAAGATTCTACAGTGATAATGATAACAATAAAAGTCAAGTTTATTGGGTACCTCTGTATACCAGAAACTGGTCTAAGTGCTTCACATGCATTGTGCCCTTAAACCTTTATGTGATAGAAAATATTTTTAAAATATTAACCCCTGCTTCTTTTTATCCATTAATCATTCTTCTATACAATTGAAATGATATTCTATACTTTCTTTCCTCTAGTTAGGGTAGAACAACAAGCATGCAAGAAAGAAAACTCAGAATGTTATATTTTAAATAGACACTAAATTGTTGGCAGACTTTGTATGAAAGAAAGGATTATAGAGTTGTTGATTTTTTTTTTCTTTAGAGGCAAAATGCAGAGCCCAGAAAAACTGAAGGAATAAAATCTATTTCATAAAGAGGAGGCATCAAGGAACACATGGTCAGCAGCAATAGCTAAGCCATCTTCCTGCACACTCAGTGAAAAAGCTGAAATGCACCACACGACTGAAGAGACGATGTTATTCAGGCTGTTGCAGCTGAGAAGTTCATTAATGAGGAACATCTTAAAGAAAAAAGAGGCTTGAGGTCTTACGGAGACAGAGAAACAAGGGGGTCATGGGGAAAGGGGGAGGCAGCTCTTATCCAGGAATACTCGAGTGTGGCGGTTCTTTCCAATTAGCCTCTTCTGAAAAAGAAAGGAATGGAAGAATTTCTTAACCTTAACTGGTTTCCAGAAGCAGAAAGTTTAACATCATTATCACATTAGCAAAGAATATCTCATGGGTTGGAATTATAGGTAGAGAAGTGAACAAAAAACTTAAATGCTTCTTGGGACTTTGTGAAGGTAACTCATACTTTGATCTCACATCCTCAGGTACCATTAGATCAAAATCAAGATTTGAAATCTGCAAAGGACAGAACAGAGATGAGCGTGAGATTCTGAGAGAAGGAGAGATGAGCATCAGTGCTAAATGTAGGTGTGGGAAAGCAGCAGGTCTCACACCCACCCCTTACTCTGCCACTTGCTCTTTCCTTTCCTACAAGTCCCTATAAGGCTCAGAAATGGTATTATGAGACAAGGTGTTCTGCCTGGAAAGGACACACAGCCTCAGCGGCTTTAGCACACTTCCATTGAAACGCAAAGGGGCACACAATTTCTTGGCAGTACTAGACAAGAGTCTGGTCTCAGGTCAGTAGTTCACACTGAGCATCTGAAGAAATGGCATTCATCTTTATGTGATAGCATATCATTAACGTTCAATACATGTTTAAATACAAAGCATAAACGATCTGGCCATGATTCACTTAGATCATGGTTTCCCAATCTCAGCTTTATTGACATTTGGGGCAGGATAATTCTTTGTTGTGAGGGACTGCAGGGCTGACTGGTTCATTGTAGGATATTTCCTGACCCCTTTGACCTCTACCCACAAGGTGCCAGTAACACTTCTCCCTGAGGTATAAGCTGTGACTATAAAAAATAACTTAGGCAGCCATTGCTAAATGTCCCCTGAGGACAAAATTACTCTTGAGTTGATGAGACACCTTGAAAGTGATTGGCATGGAAGAGGCCTGTGCCACTTTTCTGGCCAATGAAAATAAGGGAGAGCCTTCTGGGAGGACGTCTCTCTGTCTTAGTCTGCTCAAGCTGCCATTACAAAATACCATAAACTGGGTGCCTTAAATAACAGAAATGTATTTTCTCGCAGTTCTGAAGACTGGGAAGTGTAATATCAAAGTGCCTGTTGATTTGTTTCCTGGTGAGAGATCTCTTCCTAGCTTTCAAATGGCCACTTTCTCACTGTGTCCTCACATAAAGGGAGGAGGTGAGGTGGGGACAGATAGAGAAAGAGGGAGAGAGAGGGAGAGGGAGAGGGAGTGAGAGAGGGACAGGGAGTGAAGAAGGGAGACAGGAAGAGAGAGAAGTAGAGAGAAAAGAAAGAGGAGGAAGAGGAGGAGGGAGGAGGAGGAGGAGGAGGAAGAGGAGGAGGAGGAGAGACTCTTTTTCTTCCTTATCTTATAAGGCTAGTCTTATCGGATTAGGGTTCCAATCTTTTGATCTCATTTAAACATAATTACCTCCTAAAGACTTTATCTTCAGATAGAGCCACATTAGTTGTGAAGGCTTTAAATATAAATTTTGGAGCAACATAATTCAGTCCATAGCACTTTCTGTGAAGGTTGTTTTTATTTCTTCCCTCTCTTACAAGGGACTACAAACAAAGTGGCCCATTCCCTGTTCTGACTTTCTACATCACCATTTGAGAAGTTGATTCATGAATCTACCCACCTTCAGGGGATGGATTGAGGAGTAGAAAGAATTTTTAATTTCTCTGCTAGAATAGATTTATTCAAACCCACTATCACTTGTAATTTCTCAAGCTTCAATTCTAACCTTCTTTGACTCTTTGATGAATAATTAAGTCCATAATCTCCCATTGTACATTATTGGACAAATGATTAAACCATTACAGCAGATTTGAGTATCCTCCAAATATTTGGTTCTATGGTTATCTGTAGGAAATACAATTCATGATTTGTTCTGTTTGGCTGCAGGAAAGTCTTCAGTCTATCTTTAGTAAGAAGAGGAGGGTACTTTCATCAGGAAGGGATGAGAGGTATACCTGTGCACTTCAAGGAGAAACCCAAAATAGATTACCTTTTTCAAGAGTCAACATGTCTTACTGTGTTATAGAAGAAAATGAAAGAAGATCTATATGAGGGAGTGTGGGCACTTTACAAGGTCCAAATTTTCTGTAGAGAAAGAGCTTACGGAGAAGACTTGCTGGGAAGGATGTCAAAAAAGAGTTTGAAATTTATCTCAGAGCTGCACTTTGGTCCGTTAATTAAGAGGACAGGATGCACGAGAAGGACCATCATAGGGCTCAGAAGTAAAGTTGGAAAAAATGTCCAACCCTAGTGCAGCAACTTGAGAATGGCTCTGCTGACCCAACAACTTAATGTATGTGTGTGTGGGGGGAGGGAGGAGATCCCTAGGACTCAAGACCTTGCAGACTTACTTGTTTTATCACCACAGAAGATGACTTCTGTCCTTACCCCAGGATGGTCATGAGATCAGAAGATGGCTGTAAACCTAGAACTTTACAAATATATTTGTGTCATTTTGGTGCAGATATGTGAATTATTCATTGTGAACTGAGTTGAGTTTCTCTTCTTGAAAGATAATGACTCCCTGAGAAAGAAAATGTTCTATATTATTTTAGTGCCCTTCATATTTAAGCAGAGCAAGTGAACAACTAAATCTTTCTGGAGACAAATGAGAAACTATTCAAGTGTATCAGTCATTCTTGGTCAAGTTGTAGACAACAGTGCTAAACTCAAGCCAAAAGAGTAACTAACATTTGGAGGAAAGAGAATGTAAATTCCGTAAAAGACCATGCTTGTCTTGGTCACCACCGTATCCCCTTCCTGGTGGTGTGACCAGGGCCTGGCTGGTAGATAGCTCTCACTCAGTACGTATTTGTTAAATGAATTAAAGAGTGAATGTGTTTATCTATTTTCCTTAATCTATGGCTGCTAAATGTGGTATACTTTTTTATTTATTTTTAACTTTTCTCAAAATTTTGTTTTATTTATTTATTTTTTATGATTTACTTAGACTCACAGATTTAATTCTGTTTTTTTCTCATTCTCTTTATTTGTGACTTAACAAAGTATCTGAAAATTTTCTGTAACAAAAACTCCATACATTCAGAAGCAATGAAGGTAAAGCCCTTAGAGGACCTGGATTCTGGATCAAAGGCAAATTTCAAAGAAAGCATAGATGCCTGATCCAAAACTGAGCCCTAGGGTAAAACATATAACTTCGCGCCTGCTTTAATTGGCAAAGTGTGCAGATAATTGACATGCGGGATTGTTGAGAGCAGAACATTTGTTTCAATGCTGATCAATACCAGATCTGCCTCGGGGGATAGAGATCCCACTAAAGTTATCCCACCTGCTCCTAAAAGCACTTCAAAAGGAAGAAAGGAGGGTTTTCTTCACATAAGCTGATTTCTGAGAAGGTAAATATAAATTGAAAAAAAAAGACATACCAGTAGTTTTCCCTAAGCATCCTGGATGATGAAACTCATTGCATTTTATCTAGAGGTTTCCTAGAAAACTACATGCATGAAAAACAGACTAGAAAATATCATACTCGATTTAATTTATAAAATTTGAAAAAAAGTTATTTAGGCAATTTAGAGTTAGAAAATTACCAAATACAATAATACCATATGCTTGTTTAACCCTTAACAGCGTTCAACCTATTTTATCATATGTTATCATTATTTAATTCTTGAAAGTTTTACTGGGCAAATTTAGTGAGTATGATCAATCAAGAATTGTTATTCCCATTTGACAGACAAGGAGAGTGAAATTCATAAAAGTTAAGTGATTTTTTTAAAAATCGCAGAACTAAAAATTTAGAAGAAAGACAGAAAAGTAATGTTTTCTGTCTATAATAGGTAAGAGGAAATGATGTCAACTTCAACCAAAAAAAATAAATAAATAAAACAAATGAAATACAGAGTAAGTATAACAAAAGAACTAATAAAGATCAGATCAAAAATCAATGAAATAGATGACAGAATAAAGAAAATCAATAAAACAAAAAGCTGACTCTGAGATCAATAAAATTGATAAGCTTCTAGTCAAAATTATCAGGAGAAAAAGAGAGAAGACGATTATTGAAATCAGGAACGAGAAAGGTGACATCACCACAGACTGTACAAATAAAAAGATAATATATGACTCTTATGAACAATGTTTTATCAATAAATTTGTCAAGTTAGATTAAATGGGAAAATTCTTTGAAAGCTCATTCAAGAAGAAAGATAACTAATACCCACTATATATATATATACATACATACACATATATATACATATACATATATATATATATATATATATAAAATTTCATTTGTGGTTAAAAATTCTCATAATGAAACTTTCAGGTGAATTTCATCAAACATTTAATGGGCAAATAATGGCAATTCTATGCAAACTCTTCCAGAGAATTTAAGAAGTAATACTTTTGAATCCATTCTATGAGACTATTATTACTCTGATAGCAAAACCAGACAAAAACGTTACAAGAAAACTGTGGACCAGTAACACTCATGAATATAGATGCAATATTTAAACAATATGTTAGTATATATAATTCATACACACACACACACACACACACACACACACACACAAAATGACCAAGGTTTATTCAAGAAATGAAAAGTTGATTTAATATTTTAGAATCAATCAATGCAATTCACCATATTATCAACTGAAAATGATAAAAACAAATGATTACCTCAACAAACACAATAAAGGCACTTCACAAAAGCCAAAATCCATTTATCAAAAATTTTCTCCACAAACTAGGAAGAGGACTTCTTCAGTTTGATAAAAAGCAGCTACTGAAACCTACAGCATGTATGCTACTTAATGATAAAATACTGAATAATTTCCCCTTATGATCAGGAACAAAAATAGGATGTTCACTCTCACTATGTCTATTCATCATTGTACCAGAAATTCTTGACAGTAAAATCAGGCAATAAATGTAAATAAAAATTTTTACACATTTGAAAGGAAGAATTTAAACAGATTTATCTCAGCATGATTATCTATGTAGAAAACCTAATGGATCCAGCGACAACAACAACAACAAAAAACTAATAAAACTAACAAGTGGGTTTAACAAGGTGGCGACATGTGGAGAAACAGAGTTGGGCACTATAAGTCTATCCCAGCAGAATACTTGGCCAAGTCGTTTACATCTGCTAGGACAGTAACTGTTAGCTCTCGAGCTTACTTTTGTTATGCCCAATAAGTCACATGCAAGGTTACCTTTCCCTCTCATCTTTTGCTTCTGAGTTGTTCCAAGTGATGTAATCAGTTGAGATGACCTTTCGTTTTCTGTTTCAGCTGTAACTTTGTAAACCAGTGTCCTTCTTTCATGGTGTATTTAGTGGCACGTTGTTTATAATTTTATGTTCTCTGCTGGTAACTTTGCTGTTTACAATGGCCTCCAAGAATAGTACCGAAGTTGTGTCTAGCGCCTCCGAGCATAAGAAAGCTGTGACATACTCCACGGACAACCTGTGCCTGAGAGAAACTTCATTTTGATGTATGTTATAGTGGTATTGCCTTCAACTACAATGGTAATGAATCAACTATGTATTTTCAATAAGTTACCTTTAAATAGAAATACATAAAAGGTGAAATATCAATAGATTGATAAAAATGTTGTGACTAGAGACTTGCCATACTATAACCCTGTATTTCCCCTGGGAACAATTGCACAGCATTCACTGATTCAGTGTTTATAGTGACTTTATAAAACACAACTACCGAAGATAATGAGAATTATCGAGAATAATGATTTCACTCATATGTGGACTATAACTGAACGCAACAAGTGAACAAGACAAACGGAAACTCATAGACACAGACAACAATTTAGTGCTTATCAGAGGGAAAGGGGGAAAGTAGATAACGGTAAAGGGAGTCAAATATATGGTGACAGGAGAAAATTTAACTTTGGATGATGGACACACAATGCAATATACATGTGATATATTATTGAATTATAAACTTGAAACCTATATAATCTTATTAACCAGTGTCACCCCAATTAATTTAATAAAAAAAAAACAAAAAAAAGGAAAGTCAAAATGATAATTAAAAAGAATAATGAGAATTGACTTTATCTAAAAGAAGATTTGTATCTAATTTACTGAAAAATAAGAACTCAAAATTTAATAACAGAAAAAAATCAACTAAAATGAGCGAATTGAGCAGATCCATCAACAAAAAGGATATATGGATAGCAAATAAGCAAATGAAATGACCAACATTGTTATTTGTTAGGAAATTGGCAATTAAAACCACAAAATGATATCGATGCCTACATATTAGAATGGATAAAATTTAAAGTTCATAAAGGAACTGGAACTGTCATACACTGGTGGTGGGAATGTAAAATAGTACAACCAGTTGGGGAAATAATTTGGCATTTTTTAAAAGTTAAACATACAACTACCACACCATTCTGGTCCTAGATATTTTCCCAAATGCAATAGAAGCATATGTCCATAGAAAGACTCGTACATGAATGGAATGCTTGCAGAAGTTTTATTTTATTTGCCTCCAAATGAACATAAACCAAACATTCATCAGCAGATAAATGAATAAACAAACTGTGGACTACCCTAAAGTGAAATTCAATTCATCAACAAAAAAGAATGAACTCTTGATACTCAGTACAACATCAGTAAAACAACGTAATACTACAGAGTGAAAATAAGTCAGGCAAAAAAGAGTGCTTACTGTGTGATTTTATTTACATAAAACTCTAGAGAATTTAAACAACCGATAGTGACAGAAGGCCCATCAGTGGTTACTGAAGACTGGGATGAGGGGTAGAGGAAAAGGAAGGATGGGCAGAAAGATTATGAAGGGGCAGCAGGAGATTCTCGGGGTAATGGGTATATTCATTATCTTGATTGTGGTGATGGTGTAGGGAGTATAAACTTTTGTCAATAGTTAAATTGTAGATTTTAAGTATATAGTTATATCAATTATAACCTACTAAAGATATTTATTTTTTTAAAGAAGCCACTACATACTCAAAAATATATATATATTTTAATTCCTGGTTTGATGTTCTCTCCACTATATCATTTGTAAAGTAACAAGAATATATATTATATATATATATATATATATTATATATATATATTTATATATATTAAAAACAATTCTGTAATCTATATAAAAAATGGCTATACATAAAAAGATATACATCTGTATATAAAAGATATATCTATCTACATCTACCTGTCTCTATCATCTATATGTAGCTAAATAACCACACATTATAATTTTTTAGCTTTCACATTATAACAAAGTGAATGCCGGTAACACATGATCCATACCTCATTTTTTCCTCACATTAGGTGTTTGGAGACAGATATTTTAGTAGAAATCATATTTGTAGAGTAGCTGCTATGAGCCAGCAACAATGTAGAGTTCTTAACATGTTACTTGATTACGTCTTTACAAAACCTTTTAAGATATGAAAGATTTTCTTATTGTATAATTGATAAAAGTGAGGCACAGAAAAGTTCAGTAATTTTCTCAATGTCACACTATCAATGAGAGGTTGACCTGCAATTCAGCCCCAACTTTTGGTGATTCTAGAGTTCATGTTTTCCAACTTTACATAATATAAGTTATATATTATATTAATTTTATTATTTATTATATTTATTATATTTATTGTATCATCTATGGTAGAAATAAAATTCACAGTCTTATGCTCAAACCTCTAAAGTGATTTATCTGAGGACCTCCCAAATCTAATCCCTTCTGTGTCATCATTCTATACATATTTAATCTGTCTTTTCATTTAAAGCATTAACCCCTCCTATAACAATATAATATGCACCATGTTTATGTAATAAATACATATTTACACATTTTTGTCCTTAGAAGTAGATACCTGGGACAATGTTTGTATTTCACAGTTACATACCAAACAGCTATCTGCATCAGTAAAGAATGTGTTTACACTCCACTTATTAAAATTAATTATTTGTTTATTTAAGACATTTGCCTTCATTAATGCACAGGATTAAATACAAATGCTTGAGAACACAGCAATTATTAACCTCACTTCACTGAAAGCAGTTTCATATTCAGTCAAGAGTCTTATAAGTATATAACTACAATAAAGGCAAAAAGATCTTAAACTAATTCGAGATTTGCTTAAAAAAGAAAAATGTGAATTTTCTTGATATACCTGCTCGTTTTCAACCTGCACAGGCTTCAATAAGTGTATTGTCTTCAATTATAAAAATGCATATACATACCCATATATGTCCATCTATGCATATGAAAACTAAAGCAACATCAGATATTAATTTTAAGTGGAGTAAAATTCTTATCTCTGGAACTCAAACTTTGAGTCCATTATAGCCATTTGCTACAGAAAAAAGGATCAACTAATTGAATAACAATGCAAATGTGGTTTTGTACAGTAATCCTGGCCCATCCATCTTTACCTAAAATGCTATACATTGTTAAGACCTAATTGAAACAATCACTTCTGAGGATGTCTCAATCTCTATAATAGTCTGATATACAAGTAATTAAATCAGGTTTGGCATTTCGGTTGCAAAGTACTCATGTAAACATGAGAATGCACAACAAGGAAAGGAGACTTAGAAGTTATTTTATATTCAATCCACAGATACTTTGAAACTTTGTTGCCAAGAACACCAAAAGAGTTGAGCATTAACCTTGAACTTTGGAAAAGACTAAATTATGCTTCTGTATTGTGTTACCCCCATATCATGATGAACATACAGGAACCTGATTATTTTCTTTTCTACTCTCAGTGCTCATGCTCATCTGAGAATGCAGTTTTATATATAAGGAAAATAATGAGTATTCAACTTATTTTCACCTGAAGAAATCAATAGAATGGAAACAAAAGAAAGATTGTTGTCAATCGTGAATTAAGATAGAGGCATTTTTCCCAGTGTACAATCTATGGCCTATTATTAGATGATGAAAATGTTTCCTATGGACAGTAAAATTAATCCAAAAATTTCAGTCCTTTGTGCTGTTCTTACTGGTTCAGGATACTCAGTCTCACAGACTATGTTTTTGTTTCTGTTTTTGTTTTAATAAATAAAGAATTGCTACAGCAAATTATTAAGATTCATTAAACATTTTTAAAGAACAAAACAAACAGCTTGTTAGTTGATTAAATGCATTGATTTAAATGAGATCAATGGGTAGAAACTCTGTCCTCAGTGGAGATGATCATTTTTGTATTTGAAGTTTTGAATACCCTTCAATATATGTTTTTGTATACTGTTTTATATATAAATACCACATTTGAAATAAGAAATTTGTGATAAAATATCCATAAAGCATTTGAGACTAAATGGTATTTTTAATTTGCTAAAGTTTTTAAAAATAAGTGACCATCACAGTTTCTATATACCACATTAAGGCAAATTAAATGCACTTACAACATAACATTTAAATGTGCTCAAGAATCACCAGGAAAGGAACTTTTGAAAATTAGTCTTAATAACTGACAAGATTATACAATCTCAAAAGATAAATTTATATGTGGAAGTTGCTACTTAAGATATATAAAGTTGATTACAGAGACTTTTGCGTGATTTCACTGAAAATAACATCAGTTTCACGAAAATTATCAAAAAGTAACCAAATATATAGTCATCAGAATCTGGTAAATAATTCTTGCTGCATTATTTTCTTTACTAATAACCTGTCTAAAAATTAGGACATTAAAAAAATGGTCTCATATTTTATATCCATTTTTCATCCTTCTCCTGGCTAGGCAGGCATTGCTCAGTTAAGCATGAAGATCTCACTGACCTCTGAAGGTCTCTGGGTTTTGGTCAGGTCTCCAGAGTGCAGTGCAAAATGAGAAATTATTCCTCTTGACTTCAAGTTCATAGGAGAGAACAAAATTCTTTAGCGAAACAGTGGGAAATGATCTTCCTAGTGTCAGAAAGCCACAGAGTTAGGTATATTTCTAATTGGTGGGGAAAATTCTGAGCAGAGTAAAATAAACACATTAACAAAATTCTTTCTAATGTCTAATTATGAATATTTATCTTTTCTTTGAAGTAAAATCTAGAAATATTATATCTTAAATCACTAAGTTTTAGATTGAAACAAAATATTCAGAAACAGATTTTTAATCTTTTACAGAGACATAAACACACAATAGTAGCTTGTTATTCTCATGTCCATTATTTTAAAAGAGAAGTTAGCATGAGAAGTACTTCAAAATAAATTTGGAGATATTGAAGAATTATATGGATTTTCCTAATAAAATATACATATCACATAGTGATTTCTGAGTTACCTTCTTCATATCTGAATCCTGTACCAGGCTGAGAGTTCCTCAAGGCTATTACCAAATCCTATTTTTCTTCATATCCCTGGTTCCTGACACAGGCATATAGATCAACGGAAGGAAATTTAACTTTGGGTGGTGAACACACAATGCAGTATATATATGATGTATTATTGAATTGTACACTTGAGACCTACATAATTTTATTAATGTCATCCCAAAACTTTAATAAAATAAAATTACAAAAAATTTTTTTTTTAAAGTCTTCTTAAATTAAAAAAAAGTAAATGAATGGAGGCTACTCTGCCTCTCTTTACTGAATTCAACTATGGTTGCATATTCTTTCAACAACCATCTAAAAAGCTACTGATTGGATTGGAATTGGGGTGAACAGAATTTAGAAGCTCAGAGGAGGAGCTCTGCAAAGCACAGCACAGGCTTTTGGGGAACAGGAATCAATTTTGCAGTTATCACATCTGATGGGACATGATGAGTTGCTACCTACCTGTGTGCTGGAAGAAATCGAAGGCTAAACTCAACTTCTGGGGCTATGTGTCATGCTCTTATGGGACAATACTGCCAGGAATGACAAGCAAGATGGAAGAGAAAAGTTTGGTTTTTTTTCCTCATCTTCTGCCTTTCACCCCTTCTAATAACTCCCTGGGGCGGAGCAAACCAGGAAGCCAAGTGACATAAAGACATTTATAAAGTCCTATTACCAACATCACAAAGCAACAAACAGAAGAGCTAGTATGGATCTGAGAGATAATACCTTAATAACCAACACAGGATGCTATATTAGATTAGCAATTCCATTACAAACTCCTTGAAAGCTCACACTTTCTCTAGTATCTGTCAAAATGAGTGGAAAATTAAAGGTGCTTGAAACTCTTTGTTGAACTGAAATAATTTATTCATTTTCAAATCCATTCTACATTTATTGAAAACAAATATTTATTCCAGTCACTGCTGGATACTTCAGATAAAAACAAGAATAAGATGCCATCTCTCCTCACAGATAATTTACAGTGTAATGAAAAAAATAGATTGTAGGCAGTGTGGTATTTGTACCATGGGGACCAAGATATCAGAAAAGAGGGAGAAAAAGACCTCGTGACAGAAAAAAATGGATGTTTACTTCATTTGGTCAACAATAATAAGTGTTCCAGCTACTGCTCTAGGCTTTGAGAGTACTCTGGGGACTCTGATAAACATAATCTCTGCCTTTCCTCTGCTTGCAGACTAGTAGAGTCAAGGTTCTATTACATCAAGTGAATTTAGCCTAATCTGCCACAGAATGGGGTTAACAGGTCAAGTAATTAGAGCAGGTCATCTTTAGTGGCCTTCTAGTCCATGTGAAGGAGAAGACATCCATGTTTTTGACCTAGCCTCAAACATAGCATGAAGGCACAAGGACTCTGTAATGGCCCCAGTGGGTAGCAAAATTAGATCACTCCAAAGAATAATACTCTGTGATTCAATTGATCCATCAGCGATGACACTACCTCCAGACCTGGCAGGGAAGCCAGAGAACTGCCATACAGACAGATTAAATAGCACAGTACCTTGAAAATCACAGCTATTCTCCCACTAGTGTGTGGTGAGGGGAGGGGCCTGGGCTCTAGATTTAGACAGACCCTGATCTGAATTGCGAATCTCTCATTTACTAGTTGGTAAACTACAGAGAAGTTACTTAAATTGCCAAAGTCACACTTTGTGATTAGAAACATGAATAACACAGGACCAACTGTGTGGTTATTTGGCGAATAAATGAATACTTTACAGACGCTAACACCCCTCCTGGGCTATTGTATATGTAAGGATGATAAACCCCTACATCTGACTCCTTACATTCTTCAGACCACTTTAAGGTTGAATTCTACTATCAGTACAAGTCTAAAATTACATGTGCGTAGATTAGTTACTAATCTCACTGTATTTCTGAAGGAAAGAAATAGCAAATGCTTTTTATTTTTCTCCTTTTATTTATTTTTTTGCCAATGCCCTATTACAAATCGGTGGCACAATGCAGCCTGCAAACTTGATCTCCTGATTACTAGCAGCATTCATTGTAGATGAAAAAGGGGGAAAGCATACACATTTTAGAATATGCGAACAGAGAAACAAATTAACTGACAAGTCAATAAATGAATACATTAATAAGCTGGTGTGTATTTACTGGAGAAAGGTTTAATCACTTTAATTAATATGTGAAATTATAAGAACTTAAAAATAAGGCTCATCAGTAAGAGGTCCAATACAATTGCTATTAACCATGGCACACTACCACGTAACGTGTTCAGGGTTTACAACAGACACTATGACTTTTCAAAGTATATGTAGAGACGAAAACACACACCCACACTCACACACACAAAGTGAATGTTTTCCAACACTGAAACAACCATCATGCACTTATTCTCAGAGAAGCAAAGCAGAGACCAAATCAGAAAGGAGCATGATGTCAAGGAAAGCTGGTCCTCCAACTCAGGTTGCCTCCAATTATAAATAGAGAGGTTTGAGCCTCCAGGGGTTACTTTGTTTAACTTTTATTTAAAAAAAAAAAAAAGAATAAAAATGCAATAAACTCTAATAGAAACCATGTTTCTTTTCTGGTTCCAGAAGGGATTACAATATTATTCATATTTCTATATGCCTCACTCTATGAAAGGGGAATATGAGTAAGAGAAGAAAGAAAGAAAACAACTATAGATTTAACATTTCAGGGCAGAAAATGGTAACAAAGAAATCCCCATTTGAAAAGAAAAATGCATTTTTTCTCCCAATGGCTAAGGAAAACCACATTATTGAACTTTATAGTCATCGAATGCAGTTGGAGAAGAAACGCTTGGTGAAAACTTTTTAACCTGCAACTAGAGATTCCTGAAAACACACAATATCTTAAGAAGAGAATAGTGGACGTCCGATGGAAAATGGCAGCCTCGAATGAGAACAATTACAGAAACTAATGAAGAAAACTTACATCCATGAAAAGTTGCCGAGCTTTGTAAAAGAATCAAAAACCTTTACTTGTATGTGGCAAGTCAATTTTTGAGAAGGCCACTGTAACTGTGTAATGCCACATGCTAAAAATGATGAGAAATAATAGTATGTAGCTATGCTCTGCGATGTCACCATCATTCACTGTCTCATTCTATTTGACAGTGGCATATTCTACTTTGCTAAGAGAAATACGAGTTATGTGTCATTGTACTCCATGCCAGTGGGATAATGATATTCATTAGAATTACAACATACCCATTCTCTTAAAGAGAATGGGTATTACACTGTTCAAAAATTTACTCATTCTTTTCTCTTCTTTCATGCCCCTATTCTTCTTGTATTTTCATATCAATATGACTAATAATCTCCAGAATTACCCAAACTACAAAACTGGTGGCAGCATTCATTAATCTCTCTAAAACAACTCAAGTATTTACTTATCAATATTTTACATCCTAAATATCTCTGAATGTGTATCCTCTCTCAATTCTCTCTGCCAATATTTTTTACTCAGGCAACTATCATCCCAGTCTCTATAATTAAACCAATGTCCAACCGGTCTCGTCATCTGCTTTCCTACTCCCCATCCTGCTTGGTTTCCACATAAATGCCAGGTCCGATTTCTAAGTGCCAATTCCTTGCTTAAAGCCCACTTATTGATTTCTATTGACTTTTGATTAGATACAAACTCTTTAATGTGGTTTGTGAAAGCTTCATGTCTCATCATTATTCCTTCTTGGTGTCTAATAGAAACCTATGTCCACACATCCCATTCCTGGGCAGATTCTAGCATGAACATCTACTAAGGGAATTCTTGGATCTGACATGGAGAGAGCAGTGAAGCCAGAGAAGAAGAGAGCTTAAAATTTCTATTAAAAGACTATTATTTCTAGGGATTAAGCTGAGTGTTTTCCCCACATTCTCTTTCAATCTCATAAACTTTGAAAGATGATTATTATTCCTATATTATAGTTGAGGAAAATACAGTTCTAGGAAAAAGGTCTAAAATCACTCAGAGCTTGTCATTGCCTGAACCAGGGTTTATATCCAGATTAGTCATAGCTTAGTTCCCATCCTTTTATCACTATTTCAGGCCACCAGGAGAAGTCAGTCATAGCAATAATTTGCATGCTTTTCTTACACTTTGCTAGTAGAACTCTCACCCTGTCTGCTGCCAGGTTTTTTCCCCCCTACTTCTTTCTGTCTCCCTGAAGAACAATGGGCTGAAGAGCTAGGAAGATAGAGTAAATGATTATCACATCTTAGAGACCCAAAGAGTGAATGCTTGAATTATTCTCTCTTCCTTTCCTCAGTAAGTGGGGAGGGGGCTGAGGACTGGAGCTGTGATATTTTCTAGGAGAGACAGGACTATAAAAGCCTAAAAAGGTGCTATGTCTTTATGGGGGCCTTTCAGAGGATCCTTGGCCATGTTTTGGATACAGAGTGGAGTTTTGAAGACTGAAGAATTTCTAATAACATTTGGAGCCTCCCTGTAACCCAGGACAGTAGAGAGGGCCAGGCCACAGCCAAAGAGAGCACTCCGTGGCCACAGGCTTATGGAGAAATGCCCATGATGACATTGGGATTTCTTTCTACTAATAATATCTTCCATTATTGGACATTTTCTTTGTCATCTCTGGGCACCATAATAAAGAAGCATAGATGGAGTGGCTTAAACAACAGAAGTTTATTTCTCATAGATCTGGAGGCTCGGAAGTTCAAGATCAAGGCGTGTGCTAATTCAGTGTTTGGTGAAAACCTCTTTCCAGACTTGCAGATGGCTGTCCTCTGGCTATGTCCTCACATGCTGGAGAGAAAGCTCTTGTCTCTCCTCCACTTTTTATGAGAACACTAACCCCCACCCTCAAGACCTCATGCAAACCTAGTGACCTACCAAAGGCTCGACTTTCAAATACCATCGCACTAGGGGTTAGGGCTTCGGCATATGGATTTTTGGGACACATAAGCATTCAGTCCATAACAGACACCATATGCCCAGCACTATGTTATAAATATCACATATATTGCCTCGTTTGATGTTCACAAGCCAGCCACTGAGGTTAAACTCATAGAGTTGCCCAGCACTATGATCCAACTCTCCTTGGACCCAAGCAGAACAATAATAATGACAATTATGTTTTCTCCCAATATCAAGCTGTTACTTGGAATGACAGTCTTACTAAACTGAGGCTCTGGAGCCTTTGAAATGTCCTATAACTCTCATAAAAAATACATTAGCTTTTCTCTATGAATACAACTGTAATCTCATTTTCTCATTTGCAGTGCGTGTGTGCCTCCGTCCTTCCTGTATAATGCTGCTTAGCTGAGGGAATACTCTAGTCCTGGTTGTCCCCAACTTTGCCCAATTGTGTCATAGACTTTGAAATACGTCATTTTAGCATCCTCCTCTTTCTATCACAAAGCCTACTACTTTAATAATTCTGCTCCTCCCACAGTTTTCTGGTATTCTTAAGGAGGACCCCCTTCTCCATATCCTTAATTCCTTCCTTTTGCCTCATCTCCTATTACTTGCAGCTCCATCACAAATACGTTTGCTGTGGTAGATTGAATAATAGTCACCAAAGATGCCCACCTCCCGATCCTCCGAAATGGTGAATAAGTAACTATCTATGGGAAAAGGAACTTAAATAGATATAAGACTTTCAAATATAGATAATGAAATGTGCCACTTATTCCCAGTAGTCAGTATTATGACATACTTCATTTGGTTTCACAATGTCAACTGCTCTGATTACCGAATTCATACCAATTCAGGATGCCATCAGCTGCCTATCTCAGGGTTGAGGTTACGGATCTGTACCACACAACTTGTGGAGAACCACCAAAACCTTCTCCGAACAGATAAGTTGGCTCTAGATTATGTTTAAAATAGGTAAATGAAGTGGAAACAATGTCTCATCAATTAGAAGGGATTGCAAGTGAAAATCTAAATTAATTGGATTTATGTTTCTGATTTACATTTCCTTGTTCCTTACAGACTAGTACCTGTGGGATATTGAGCTACTTGTCATTAATCTGTCTCTGATCCCAAAATACTGCTAAATGCAAAAGGGGCTAATCTTCACATCCAAGCCAGCAGAAGAAAGGCTTTCTCAGGAAGCACTGCGTGTTATTTCACATAATGAAGAAATAAAGCTACTTTCTTTTTAATCATTCAAAATTCTTTTAATTCCCAAAGTTGTTATTATATCAGCCTTCTCTCCAGGTTATCAGTGAGATTTTAATAAATATATATGACATAAAAGTCAGAAAAAAATCTTTGTTGTGAGAGCTAAGAGACAAGGTTTCTGATCTTGCTTTGGTAAGTGACTTTCATGTGAGGCAAGATGCAGAGAAAGGCATGAGGATGAGTGTCAGTTTATACGGGTGCTGGTCTAACCTTTGTTACCAAATTTCATAAACTTTAGCTAAAATCTTTATGGTTCAGAAAATGGTCTCTAGTGTCTGATGGACACGAATTCAATTCCAGGCTAACCAGTTTACTAGACAAATAAATTTGAATAAATAATTAAACTGCTCTGAACCTCAGATATTCATTTGTTAACTGCATTAAAACAAAGATCATAAAGAAAAGTGTTTATTCGTGCATTAAAATATTCAGTCCCTACTGTGTGTTGTAAACATCGTGCTAGGCTCTCCAATTAGAAGACTAAAGCTCGATCTCCTTAGGGTTATCTGATGAACCAATGAGATAATTCTTGGGATGTACCTGATATTTAGTAGGCCCTGAAAAAATATTAACTACTAATACTAGTTGACCTCATAGGGGTAAAATTATAGACATGTCTGAGAACTCCTCTATTTAGTGTTTAGTGTCTTTCTCAGCCCTAATGAATAATGTGACAGTGATAATTACAAAAACATTTTTGAAGTAAAAATGTTATATAAAAGCAAAGCATCAATGTTCACAAATGCTGCAATTCACCAGTCCTGAACAGAAAGCTCAAAAACAGTCGCTATGTTTTGTTTTTGTTTGTTTGTTTTGTTTTGCGTTTTATGCGTTTTACTTCATGCAAAGTGTTCATTAGCTTTCTAAAAAAACTGTTACTACCTTAGATTGATGCTCAAAGGGGCCTATGTGTCTGGGTTTGTACTGGATACTATTCAGAGAAACTCTACAGGATCCTTAACTTCTGACATTTTAGAGATTGAAGCAGAAATGAATCCAGCAAACCAGCGTAACTGAATATAGACAAAGTATTGCTGCCTGTGAACAAACAACTTGAATGGTGGAGATAATTCACTGGGGGGAACCTTAGTAATAGGAACTTTGGTTGTGTTTTAAGTGGACGTCTCTCAGGAATCTGGAGCAGGGAAAGAATTCACTGTCATGATCTTCACTCCAAAGCATTGGCAGTAATAGTGTTGGTTGCACAGAGTTTGAGCTAAGGAAAGAGGGTGTGTAGAGGATCAGAATGAATGAAGAACCTATGTCTATAGTAATACATTCTTCTGTTTTCTTCTTGTTCTCTCCAAATTCCAATCATGATATTTATTGTTTTAGGTCTTTCCCTTGGCATGGCCTCTTCTACATTATGAACTCAAATCTCTGGTATAAATTAATTTTTGTCCTGGTTAATGAATCCTCCTACTTTTTCTAAACTAGTAAGTTTAAACTTTATTATTTTAGTGCAAGAATGTTTTCAGGAAATTAGTAAGATGATTTGGGCATCACTTGATGATGTATTTTCACCTAGTTTTTAAGTCCATTTTTCTGATTTTTACTCTGCTTTGGGAAGGGATTGATTTTACTTAATGGCAACACATATGAACATTAAGAAGAAATATATTGAGACCACGAGCTTGATTCTCTAACTAAGCCTCTCCTCACTGCCTTTTGCCTCTCAGCTTAACTCTAGTTTCCTTCCATCAAGTCTCCCCTACTGCCTCCCAATCCCTTTTCCTACGTCTTTTGGTTGCAATCACTCAGAGAAGCCCTAAGCAGTTATTCAGTACAGACTTCACTTAATACTTTAAATATTTTGCCATCAATATGCTTTCTCTATAAAAGCATCCAGAAATACAGAAAGAAAAATATCAAATCCCACTTGCCACTTTTGTCTACTATAAAGTAACATTATTCAATAAAATCAGACTTAAAATTCCTTGCAAAAAACCTTGAAATTTAAATTGGAAAACTTTTTAATTTTATTTAACGAATTAAAAATCTCAACCATCTGAAAAGACTCACCCCTAAAGTCAGTTTTATTCAGTTTCTCAAGGTGCTCTTCTGTTGCCTTTTAAAAAGGTGCAAGGGGCAGTAAAAGGAAATATTGGACCAACAAAAGAGTTTTGAAGGAGAGATCCAGTCATTACCACAGAATAAATGAGATTATAAACATGCCATTGAACTGCATTGAACTGTAGTAGAACATCCTTCTCAGTAGAAATTAGCATACCACAAATGTGCAATTAGTACCCAATAAATCATGCTAAAAAGAGTGTCAATACAGTAAGGTGTACCCAGTCATCACAATTAATGCCTGTGTCCTATAATGCAGAAGGCAAGCTGTTTTCATGTTACAGTCATTAGGGATGAGATTGTTTCCGCCACCGAATTGTTACAAGCAGTTAAGTATCTAATAGAGATACTGCACTTTGAGCAAGAGCCATTGCTTTTAAATTCCACAAAGTATGGGAGTTGATAAACCATTTTAAAGAAAAAAATAATAATAGCTGCTATTTTATCTGGAATAGAGCAATTTGCAAGAGCATTTCATTAAAACAAAAATAGATGGCTTGAATGAGAATGATTTTGTTTTCCTTCCTGTCCTTAATTTCTCAACCTAAGTCAGAGATAACAAAAGTCAAATATAAAATACTCAGAAGAAGACCATTCTAACAAACAGATGTATGATTTGCAAATGAATTCTAAAGAAAACACAAACCGAAGAGGGGGTGTTTGCCTGCCTAAATTCTGGAATTTTCAACAGTGAACTGAAAGATGAGTGGTTTAAAATGGAATAATGAAATGAAGTAGGAATTAGGAAATTTGAGTTGTAATGTAGAACGGCAATAAATGTTCTGATCAGTCTAGCTTTAGATGGGCATTTAATTTACTTATTAGTATTCCTTTGGTTATTTGAGAAGGAAGACAGACGAACTGGAAGATCAGTTTCCATTCAAAAGAATACTTCAAGGGTAACAATTACAGTTTGGAGACAGGAATGTATTCTATTTTGTTTATAGTAAAAAAAAAAATGGAAGTCTTTTAAAAAATTAAATGATCTGAATATAGAGCACAGACCATTGGACCATCAGAGTCTTCTGGATGATAAGAGATAATGAATGACTTGGACTGAAGTTGTAGTAGAGAAAATGATGAGAAGCATTTGGACTCAGGTTGTGTTTTGGAGGTGACACTTAGACTTAATAAGTAATTAGAAGTTGAGATTTAAAGAAAGAGCAATCAAGTATGTGGTGCTATCTGTTGGGATTCAAAGGCTTAGCATGGGAGTGGGAAAGGCAACCAGTGCCTGGAGAAACACAGCTAGCAAAAGTAGATAGTTAAGTATGAGTCTAGCACTCAGGGTAAGATGTCTAGTCTAGAGTTGGAAATTTGAGGGTCATTAATGCATAGTTGACATTTAAAGCCCTGGGGCAGACTGAGATCATCTGAGAGGGAGCAGAGATCGAGAGAAGATGAGCTGGAGGCACAGAGCCCTGGCTCACTTAAAACCCTGTAACATAGTCTAAAATATGTGACAAAGTTCAAAGACATAGAAAAGTACCCTGGGAGTGGGGGTGGGCACAGAGAAAAGGGAGGCCATTGTTTTCTTTCACTGTGTTTTCCCATGGCTGGTCTGAAGGCTGTTTGTATATCAATGGGAATTATCTGATAGAGAAGGAGAGATGACTCAGGAAAGATGGAAGATACATTCAGGAAGTAAATCCTTCAGAAGGAGTGGGGAGAGGATCCAAAGCACCCAAAAAAGGAACTTGATTATTTGTTCAATTGTAACAAGAAAACAAAAAAAATAAAACTAAGTGACTTTTTTTATTTTGAGTCAAGATAAAATTTTTCTTTTCTGATTGAATTTACTTTTTCTGTTATATATGTGGAATTAGAGCCCACTCAGTCTAATGGCCTCCTTGTTTAATTAATTTAAATATTAATTTAAATATTAATTTAAATATTAATTAAACAAGGAGGCCATTAGACTGAGTGGGCTCTAATTCCTGGTGGCCTAGGTAAGTAAACCAAATTCTAAGCATTTAAAGGCCTCAAGATCATGAAATCAAAATGGTCAAAAGGTCAACCAATTAATCCTAGGCTCTAAGTTATAGCCAATCAAATAATCTCCTCTTTTTTTTGCTTCTGTACCTTCTCCATATAAATCTTTCTCCTAGCTCTCGTTAGCAAAGTGCTCCTAACTACTACTGATTTGGTGCTTCGGATAGGAATGGATTTTATGCTCAAATAAACTTTAAAATTTTTTAAGATGCCTCAATTTATCTTTTAACAATAGCTAAGTAATATGCAGAGAGTGAGAGGAGGAAGAGTTTTTGAAGACTTAGAGTTAAAATGAGAAAGGATAAGGTAGTTGTTTTTACAAGTGTAAAAATAAATTCACAAGGGAAAGGATCGTCTGGCAGTAAGGCAGTCTTGTTGAGAGTTATGGTTCTAAATTTCAAGTGAACTCAGACAGCCTGCCTGGATTCTGTATTGTTACATTTCGCCCCCCCAATAACATTCAGTTACTTGGATGCAGGTGCAAAGTTAAAGAAGCAGTTGGTTTTAACCAGGACTGAAGGTTTGCCAGAGAGCCAACGCCGAGAGAGAAGACTGGCAATGAAAAGTATTAGCAAGAGAGAGGCTGTAATGTGGAACAGTGGATTCTAAACCAGGCAAATAATAAAGCGAGGAACTGGTAGCTTAATGGACTAGCAAAGAGCATTTGAATTCATGAACTGAATGTATCAAGGAGGTCAGATTGCAGAATATTTAAAATAGAGATTGCTGAGGCAATGGGTTTGCTGGTGGATCCCATGACTAGATTAGAAATGTTTGAATTACTTTCTAAGGTAGGATGGAGGAAAGAAGATAAGGTATTGAGAGGACAAAGACACCTTTATAAATGTTGAAGTCAGGGAGACTACATACTGTGTGAATACCAGGCAGTGGGAATCATGAGGAGCCATTTTGGAGGCTGGCTAACACACAACACAAAATAGCAAAGACAGATCTTTCATATTTATTTTTAGAAAAAAAATGGAAGAAAAGTTAAGCTTTATTTATTTGCTTTTCTCAACTTTGCAGTATTCACGGAAGGGATATCCTACCTCAAGCCAAACCCAACTGAACTAGACATGGTGACAATTGGATAGCCTTGTTGGAATATTGGATCTATTCTTTAGAGATCAAGATTGCCAGGGAGATTATCTTTTCTATGGCATTTAGAGAGTCCAATTTAGAATATTGCTTGAAAATTCAAGTCCCTCCTATTCAATTGTGACTTCTGTATGCAAGGAAAAATTGAAATGGCTCAAACCACCTCAAAACTTGCCTACTACATGAAAATTGTTTCTATTCTCTTGTTGTCCAATGAGATTTTTAGTTCTTCCTCTTATCTTTTTTCTTAAAATGATCCATCCCTTTGTATGACTATAGCTACAATCTTTGGTGATACCTTGCCGTGATCATCAGCACTTCATAAGCAACATTCCAACTTCTAACCTGTGTGAAGTATGACAAAAGAGCTCAACAGCAGCACAGAGGATATATAAGCCAGAGTTAGATAACGATGAACAAAGGTTTTGCAGAGTAGAAGCTCAGAGAATTGAAATAAAATCACCAAATGTCTGTCAATGATGGAACAAGCAATTTCACAAAGATTTAAGTCCTTTTTGTATTTGCCATATTCACTTTATGTTGGATTTAGAAATTTTCCTGGGAACTGTATTACATAGTATTAAAATTACAATTTCTGTCCTGGAGCCCTTATAATGCAGAGACATTATCCTAAGTACTGGTCCCTATTGTCTTACTTAATTCTTTCAAAAGACCTCAAGGTATAGAAAGTGTTTCATTCAAATATGTCTGACCAAAAATTCAAATTAATTTTTAAGCCAAAATTATCTTTAGAAATCATTCTAGTACAAATTCACTATTGTAATAGGAATAGAGACTAAAGTCCAATGAGATTAAGATATTTGTTCAAATATACAGAATTTAGTAGTAGAGTTACTATTAAAAAATTAGATTATTTTGGCATCCTATATAAGTACACTTGAGAATGTATAATAAATTCAACAGAAGACTCTTTCATTTGATACTACAACAAATGAAACTCTATTGATTGGCATTTATTTGGAACCCTTCCATACTTGCAATTGTATATATGTAGCTTTAAGAAAAAATATCTTATGAGAACAAAATTGAAAATGGAAATGAGACCTTTGGACCGAAATCTCTCAAATCCCTGTTCATCTTGTCAGCTACAAATTACAAATACCTAGACTATTATTGTTTTTTGTGTGTTTCAATGGCAGGATCCAAAAGCACCATGTTTAATATTATAGATCCAATGGGACCTTTCTTAAGCACAGGTTGCTCAAGATCATCTCTCTTGAATATGTATGTGGACTTATATGTATATTTTTAAACATAAACATAAAACGATGACAAGTAAAACTCAAATTTGAAAATTTTATTTGGAGTCTCTAAGCTTTCTTCCAACTCTAACACTTCATGATTCTGTGGCATTGATTGCAAATTCTTTTAAACTGATTATTAAATATGCAAATCCTACAGAGATGTATGTGTGTGCATGTATAAAACTTTAAACATAATAGCCTTATAATGTCAGCTAAGATAGTATACATGTACAATATGTAAAAGATAATGCTGCCTATTACACATTATTATTATATATAATGTGTATATTATACGAAGTCAATTGTAAAAATATGTGTGTACTGAAGCATGAAAATTAAATTAAACCATGTGAAATTGGTTTAATAATATTCTAGGTATTTTTAGGTCAAAACCATCAAATATTGAGAATTTGACATAGATCGATCTAATAGTAATAGTGGCTATTGCTAGGTAGTGAAGTTGTAAAATATTTTAAAGTTATTCTTGTATTTTACTGTATTATTTAAAGAGCATATATTCTGTTCATTATCCACAATAAGTAAAATATATCTGGATTTGAAAAGGAAGAGAAATAAGAGAAGTTGACTTATAAATATGGCAAGCCTCCTAGAGCCAATTCAAGAAGGAAGCCCGCAGAGGAAGGACAAGTAGATAGCAAAGAAAGAGCAATATTTATAAACAGGAACTCGCCTATTGTCACAGTGTCCGAGTTGGGCAGAGATCATAAATAACAAAGCCTTCAGGAACCTCAGGAAGTCCCTCCTTCAGAGCATCAAGGCAGAGCATCCGGGAGGCAGAGCACTGGTCTCCCTTTATCCTAAACACCACACACATCTTACATGGAAACAATTTCTATTAGATGTAGAGAACCAACATAATTTGCTATCTTCACAGTGTTAGTGGGACTTGCTATGGGCTGTGGTGAAGACAAGAAGGGTTTCGGCTCGTCCATAACTCTCCATTCTTTCCTCCTCAACAGAAAGAACTAATGTAAATTGAGTTGACATTGTTATACAGGTATATTTCTAGTCACCAAAACTTTTTACTAATTTAGCAAGACTCCGGATATAAGTAGATTACCCTGCTGGGAATCTCTAGTTGCAATTTTTATGACATTATCAGCTATCGACTTCAAACTTCAATGCTGTAGTCCAATGTGTCTAACAAACTTGGTCTGATGCATCTCATACTTCTCCAAGTGGTCCCTCAAGCCCCCCTCGTTAGGCTTGAGATGATAGGGAAGCAATCTCTTCCTCTCCCCAAGGGTGAGGGGAGGGCCCAGCACTCTAACAACTGACTGCAAAGTATTTCCTCCTTGATCTCTTTACCTTCAGTCCTGACAGCTGACTGCAAAGTATTTCCTCCTTGATCTCTTTACCTTCAGTCCTTTGACATTCTCCTGTGCTGAGGGTCACAGAACCAGGTTTTGTTCATTTTCTTAGTAAACTCTTCATGTGTGGGCCAGGGCCTCCTTAGGGATGCACAGTATTTAGAATAAATATTTTATTTTTGTCTTTTGGGGCTTTAGCTAAAGAAACAAAGGGAAAGAACCCATTTTAGCTCCTCATTAAATACATTAATTGATAAAAGAAAAATGCTCCTTAGACTTTTTAGTATTTTATTTCTTATTTATAACAGCTTGGCACATGCATCACAGACAACTGTGGCAATATACTTTGTCATAACCCAGACTTAAGGGTTAGAGTTTTATAAAGGAAGATTCTTTCCTAAGAGAGTCTGGGAGTCTGCAAGGCCGGAGGTTGCTGCAAACTGCTCTCCATTTGCAGTTTCTGCCATGGTCGCTTAAGTTTGCAGGGGCTGAATTTCCAGCAGCTAATAGGTTACTTTGTTTTTGAAATCTTGATAAGATATTGGTATTTGTTTAAAGAAAATTCTATCTTTAAAGGTCTATAATTTTGTCTTGGGCAGATGCCTATGTAAAAAGCTTTTAATGGTCACCATTTTTTGAGAATATTGGTTTAACTAGAGAAAAATATTCCTACAAAGAGAAATAGCCCACTTTGCTAATCTGTAACTTCTGGGGTCTTTTAAATTAGGAAAGATTAAACAGGAGTGTCACTAAACATGGTGATTTAGAACAGATTAAAAAACAAAAACACAAATGGTTGAAAAACAGGGCAATAATACAAGACAATACCATTATTAAGGTGATATCATTACACATATTTATGGTTGAAAAAGCCCATCTAATTATTCTGACCTCATCTTCTCTTGGCACATGATAATTTCTATCAATTTACAGAAAATCTGATAGCTACATGAGAGAGGAGAGTAATGCTCGAGGAAGTTGGAACAGAGAAGTAGTGGTAAGCAAGTGATGCTTGAAGTTAAACCCTATAAATATCCACTCTGTGGAATTCTGGCAACTCTGAACTCATCAGTATATTCCAGTATAAGTAGGAAAGGTTCCTACTGACAATTATGGACGACCTGATAGTGGATCAGCTCCCAAGGCAAGGGAGGGGAAGAAACTCTGCAAGACAAAGCTCTAAAAACAGCAGCCCTTTACTAAAGACCTACTGTATGCAAACTGTGGTGTCATATATTACAGAGATAGGGATATAGTACTCCCAGGACTGAGACAACCTATATAGTACTTATTGGGTGGACACAGAGATGTGCATGATCAAAATAATAGAGAAGAGATTTTGCTGGAGGACAGACTGTGACTAACTCTGAGTCTGGAATTGTCAATCCTGTTAGATATATGGGCAGATTTTAAAAGTCCAACTCTGAGTCTCAGTGGAAATCAGATAGTTCTGGCTACCAGTGAATGTTTGTGGCAGTAATAAAGCAAGTCTAAGCAGATGCATATCCATAGGCGGCAGAGCATGCGGATACTATGCCTAGCCAGGCAGCATTTCATACCAGGCATCTTTACTTCGTTCATCAAACTGAGAGGCAAAGATAAAAATCATCCATTTGATTTGCTAATCCTAAATCAAGAAGCTCTATATCACTAAACAAGAAATGGCCTACTTAGTGTAAAAATCCACTTAATTAAAAACTATTAAAGGATGATGAAGTGCACATGATGTGTACACAAGCTTGACCTTCAGTAGATCTGTATGAAAAACTTAATGTTTTTAGGCAGACCTCTTGACTTCTCAGTCTCAGTTTATTAATCACTAAAATGGATTATTATGAGGGTTTATATAACATTTTTAGAGCACCTATTACAGTATGTCGCACATAGAAAGTACCCTCCCTTTGGTGCTCAAAATGAAATTAAAATGCCGCATTTATATTTTTATCCCAAATTTAATAAATATACTGATTTAGTTGCTTCTAAACATTCATTGGATTTTTATTATCGCTAAATACTCTTTCAAGTGTTAAGGATTCAGAAATGATAAACTGACATTGGTTTTAAATGTATTGCATACTAGTTGGGGAAAACACAACAGCAACAAATAAATAAATGAAAACATGATATAGACAGGAAGATGTGACAAATATACAATAGCTGGACCTGGCATACATATTAAGTAATTATGAATATATAATGTTGTAACTATTGTGTAAGTCTAGTGTTAATCGGAAATTTCGTTAGGTTGGTGTTTCGCTGGCCAAGATTTATTTCTTCTTTCCTTGTTCCATTCTCCACTTGCATGGCCCAATTTCACGTTATGTCCTATTCCTCATTTCCTGTTATCTGACCTAGAAGGCTAATTATTTTGGTCTCTATTTTGCTTAAAGTGCAGACCTTCAACAGAAAATAATTTTGCCAGATGATGCAGACTATTACTATTATCTCATTAGTCTATCTCTTTATGTCCTCAAATCCTGTTGTTAAAATCTATGCACTGTTATTGATCCTCTCTGGTAAAAGTTTTCTTTAAAACATTTCGGAAACTATGATGAAGGAAATTATATATATATTCTTGTATTCATAAAGCAAAATAAAATGTATGTTTCTAGTTGAGTTAATCAGAATTAACCCACCATAAAATCCTGAAAGACTTTTATGTCCATCAAGTCACACCCCAGTAACTCTCCAACCCAGCTGCATCAGCTGTATTTAAAAACTAGCATTTGAAAACAAAATCTTACCTGAGTAGGCATATTCTATTTAAAATCACATATTCATGATATGTTAATATGAATGCATTTCTCTGTTACCTTGAATAATATCTACTTTCTGATTTCAGGTGTCAGAACATGATATAAATCCATGACACAGACAGACATCGGAATACTTGATAACTTTTGTGAAATAATGTTTCGTTAAAACTAACACCCATTGAGATGTGTCAAAAAGAGATGAAATATAACTCAATGAAGTTTGTGATATTTCTCCTTTTGCCAATATTAATCACTACATAAGCAAATTTAAGAAATGTGATTGTGGTGGCAGTTTTATTTCCCTAGTCTCTTAGTCAATCTTCCAGCCTCCAATTTGACCCACCACTAAGATGTTCTCCATAATGGAGCCATTATCTTTCTTTCTTTTTATTAATGTATTAATCTAACAATTTCAAATATTAGAGGAAGTTTAACACTTCAGCATATTTATATTTTTAACACTTTTAAAGATCAGTGGTCCAAGACAAAATCACAGAACTGGCTTTGTTTAGAAGTACAGTTATTTGGGTTCTATGTTTCTATACTCAGAAAATAAAATAAAAACACATAAAGATAAAAGAAAGGTGTTCACCGAGTTCGTGCTCGATGAGTAGAAAATATTACAGAAATGTTGAAATAGAAGAGGAATGATAAGTCTGGGCAATGAAAAGACAATTCAGTGCCCCATCCCAGACACTGGCTGGGCAGTAGAGCCATAATATTGCTCAGTCACATTGCGAGTTCCTTCTGCTCCAGGAGAATAATTGTCCATGCAGGTCGCCAAGTGGTTGTGTAGGATCTGCTGCTTGGAGAGTTGACAAAATCTGTCCCATTATATTTGCATTCACTGATTCCTTTTGCTCAGTTGATAGGCATTGCTGCCAGTGAATTCGCTGTGGCCTTAGTGATCATGTTGCTCTTTTTATTAAGAAAAGAAGTCTCCTTGGAAGCCTGGAAATTATGTTTTCCTTCCACCTCTCTTCCTCAATTTTCTTTCTGAAAATTAAGTTGGATTATTTTAATCCTTATTTAAAAGCTCTTGAACAGTTCCCCAAGATAAAGCCCAAAGAACATAAAGTGGACATTCAAGGCTCTCTAATTTCCAGTTTCATGAAAACACAATTTTCTATAGGTGTATAAAAATTCTTGCAATTTCCTGAGACTATAAGGGAATTTGTGCACAGTCTGTTTTCTTTCTGGCTCTCCTCTTCTGTTTCCTTCAAGATCTAGCTTCATGCCACCCATCGATGAAATCTTTCATAAGTGATTACTAGCTTTTCTGTAATCCTGCAGTTCATGCCTATAGAAGACAATGTTTTACAGTCAACTGTGGTCATTTGCCTACAAACATCTTCCCCGCCATGCTGTGAATTCCTAGAAGCCTTGACAAGGCTGTCATTTGCTTTGGTTGTTCTATACTTTTGTGAGGTGCCTGGTTTTTCCCTGACACTCTCCCCTTGATACCCTCTTTGAGAAATGTCCATCACCTTAGAATCAGATAAGTCTTTAGGTGTATAGCTCTGGTCATCTGTCCATGTCTCTCTCTCCCTCTCTCTCTCTCTCTCTCTCTCATAGGCAAAAAATTAATATAATTGGAGAAGAAAATATTCAGGATCTTGGAAAAATAAATGCCTTCAACTTTTCTTTCCATTATCATTAGAATAATGCTCAATTGTATATTTATTAAAGATGTACTTCTAGGTTATAAATCAGTGAAAAGATTTTTTCAATGTGAATTTTTAAATCAAAGTTCAGTGATAATACCATAATGGGCTTTGGTTTTTATAATGAATATTCCAAAGTTTTTATTTGCTGTGAATTTAGAAACAATGTACTACATTCTGCCATTAATATACATATTACAGTAAAAGCATTTGGCAGAATATGGTCCAGCAATAATAATAATTTGCACTTATAGTTCAAATCTAATAGCTCAAAGCACTTTCCAATGTGCTGTTTAATTTCTTCTTGTTCCCATATGCTACTTATTTCATATTCATTCATCCTGCAAGGTATGTGAGTATATTACTTTCATTAATATAATAAAAATAAATGAAATGTTTAATATGAGAAGAAAACAGAATAGTCTTTTATAACTGTCTAGAATTACTGGAGAGCTGGTGGCAGGGGAGAGAAATCTAAGGAATATTTGTATTTTCTCTAAGCTCTAGGATCACTTGGAGGTGAATGCAAAAAGGTCCCCGTGGATGACATGTTAATTTGAGTAATTAACTTTACCTAGGGTTTTGAGAGTCAGGTTTCTGAGGACGATTGAGGAGATTTTATTTATTTTTTTACATTTTCTCTAGTAACTTCGGCAAACAGCATCCATAGAAGAGAGAAGGAGAAGATTTACTTGCTGTAACTGGCCTGAAATTGTCTCTTAGAGGTACAAGATTTATCATTGAATTTCAAGCTTCTTTTTGGGGAGCTCTGGTCCCTCCATCTGTACCTGGGTTCTGAATATTATCTGCAGGCAAAAAGCCAGGGTTTTTGCCATGCTCACCTTCTTTGGTTCTCTTCTCTCAGAATTCCGGTTCTATACCAGACTGAATGAAGATGTAGTGAAGATCTTAATTATTGGCTAAGATCTGAAAATGAATCATGTCAAATATTCTTGTCCAATTTTCTAGTTGTTTTACAGAGAGAGAGTGCATTAGTCCCTGTGACTCCCTGGTCATAAATGGAAGTCATTTTTTTTAATAAATATGCATTTATTCAGATGTTCTTTCTTTTTATCTTAGGCTTGGTAAACTATGTTTCGCTAAAAAATGTTTTCTTCAAAATTGTCGTTTACTTTTATATCCCTTTCCTTAATATCCTCTCATTGATTTCCTAATGTCTACCATATTTATTGTGATTTTCCTGTTTTCATTTTTGATATTTTAATTTGTACCTTCTCTTTTATTCTTTGATCAATAGGTCTACAGGTCTATCAATTTTGGCTCTGTTAATCTAGTGTGTTTCAGTTTTCTATTTCAAAAACACATATACTTTGGCTAAACTCAAAGTCAGTGAGGAGGAGCAGGGGAGAGGAAAGTGAATGAATGGGGACTTGTAATTCAGTCTCTCACACTGAGCTGCTTCTTATTCTGATGCTTAATCCAAATTATGTTGAGCACCTGTGATGACTCAGATATGTGCACCCCTGACCACAGGAAGGGCACTGCTGTTTCTTTGTGGTTTTTTTTTT
>NW_024349797.1:12433768-12471023 GCF_902729225.1 Pteropus medius
CCCTTCACCTTTGGACACTGGTTTTCCAGCCCTTCTAGAAGTGGCATCAGATGTGCCTTCATAGCTGCTTTAGTGAGCAAAGAAATGGTCCCATCCTGCACAGGCAAGATGTATAGGGCAGCGCAGACACTGGGGTCTCTCCCCAGAGGTGCTTGCTCAGTTCTCAGGCAACGAGAAACCCGCAGGTAAGGAGCTTCTCATTACTTTCCATCCTCCAATCTCTCTTCTTCAACTGGCAAACTCTGAACCCGGCAGCCACACTCACTGCTGTCACTACACTACACATTCATGCGGATCATTTCCTCCTTTGATATCCTGCCACTGTTAGCTGAGTTCTAATTAGCATCTGGTACATAACACAAGGCAAGATCTAGAAATATGCAGACAGTTTCCACAAGCATCCTGCTTCCCTCTTATGATGTTAATAATGAAGATATTCCCCCTGATACCTTGGGACAGAGTATCTGATAAAAGCCAGCAGAACAACTGCATGTTCCAAACATTTATGCTGAATAAACAGAACAAGCAGAGATGGAAACAGCTCCAATATAAGTCTTCACACGAATACAAATTGGTAAAAATTGCCATTTAAAATCCACTTGTGTTTTCTCTATAAACTGAGCACACTTCACTCCCTCAAATGTCCAGGACTAAAATGGAGCCTGAATGGGGCCTGCATTCGATTATTTCTCTGCACCTGAGTATAGCAGAAGCCAAGTAGCTTATTTCTACATCCCTTGACCTACTTTAGGAATCAAAGTACTGTTAGGGCAGCATTCGCTGGCTCATCTTCAAACCCACAAAGAAGCAAGCCATGGGTCTGAACTGGCATGTGCATTTATTGAGCACCATTGGGCTGTAGCAGGTGCCAATCGAATCATCAGTCTTATGCTCAACTCACACAGGTGTAGATGTTCCAAGACCCCTTCTCAAGTTTGAAGACCCATCTTTAATGAAAAGCTATCATGGGTCCCCATGAGATAAAATATCTATTTTTAGCATTTATTGATTTTTAGACTATCCAATGAAAAATTCAATGATAAATTTAGCAATTCTTTAAATTTGAATTTTATAATCAAAACAGCATTTACATATATTTGAAAATATTTCTATGCTTATTTTCGATACTGTCATGGACTAAATGTTTGTACCCCCTTCCCTTGAATTATGTGTTGAAACCCTATCCCCATAATGTGATGGTGTCAGGAGGTGGGGCCTTAGGGAGGTGATTAGGTCATAAATGGCATTAATGCTCTCATAAAAGAGAATCCCACAGAGCTCCTTGGCCTTTACTGCCATATGAGGATACAATGAGAGGTCTGCAACTCAGAAAAGAGATCTCACCGAAACCCGACCATGCCAGCACTCTGATGTTGGACTCCCAGCCTCCAGAACTGTGAAAAATACATTCCTGTTATTTATAAGCCACCCAGTCTATGGTCCCTTGTTATACCATCTCAAACAGACTAATACATTTCTTATTTATCCAATCCACAGATAACAGACCCAAGAATCTCTTGTAATATTTCCTTAAGCCTTTGCTCCATGCAGTCCTCAGTCCATAATTTAGGAATCACTATTGTGACTATCCAAAAGAGAAAGTAGCCTGAGTTTTTGCCCTTAAAGATCTTAACATTTTTTACAAAACCTCTGGAGTCGAGTTTCAAGTTAAGCTAGTAGTGGATGAAAGGAAGAGAGCTGATGGAAGCCTAGAGGAGACCATGGCAATGGAGATGGAGAGAAAGTGCACAGAATGGATGTGGTAATAAAGAGCTAAAACCCTCAGGAGTCCATGGCCAGCAGAACAACTGCATGTGTGAGGTGGAAGGAGGGTTTCAAGCAGATGCTCTATTGAGGGCTGAATGGTGGAGACTTTGTCCAAGACAGAGCTATACGAGGAGGAGAGGGTCAAACATCTCTTTCCCCGAGTCAAACATTGATATCCCAGTGGTTTTGGATAAAGACTTACAAACCCAGATGTCCAAAATGGCAGCTGGAGGGAGGTGTGTGGAGAGAATGAGAGAATTGGTGGGGAAGGCGGACAGAGTTATTAATTATTCTTGATCTCCAGGACTTTTTAGCTACAGCTGGTGCAAAAACCTCATGTCTCCCACAAGCTAAATACTCGATTCTCCACCACCCCCCTCACCAGGTTGATAAGAACAAAAGTCGACAAATAAAAACCACTGTGAGTCTGGCACACAGTCATAACTCCCTAAATGGTAGTTGTTCTTATTATTACAACTTTCGAGAAGACAAAACAAATGGATCCCAGAGCGACCCAGCTGGCTTAAGGTACATGTTTCGTTTGGTTTTCAAACATAGCAAATACCTTCATCTCAGTCCAAAATTATCAGTGTGTTAAGGCTCGTTTCCTCTGACAATAACTGGAAGGTGATATGATATATAATATACATATATATGTAGGTCTTTATTTATATAGTAAATGTATTTATATATTCACTTGATAGTGATTTTAGTCAAGTTGATACCAACACACAAGCTGAGCTTGGGAATAAATTGCATCCGAATTGCTCCCTGCCATTTACTTCATGCTGCTTTGAGATTGCCACCTTGGGCATTGGATGAGAGCAGAAAATAAGCTCTCTGTTTGTAAAAGAAAAAAAAATAAGCAGTTACCCTTTAGTGGCAATGAACAGAACATCTTGTAAATGATTTCCTTTATGTAGTCTATTTAGCAAGAGCAAGACAAAGCTTTTCTCTTTGTCCTCCTCCCACCCCACCGCCAATCAAAGAAAAGGCCTTTCCAAGCAGACCTGCCACCAGATTGCCTAACTTTGAGGATGACAGCAAAGCCCACAGGTGCACTATTCCCTCCTTCCAGCAGGAGGAGCTCTAATTGATCAGACAATCCCAGCTCCCAATTTATAATCCAATTGTGTCTGCCGGGCTGGAAACGTTATGAATGCACATCCCTAGGTAGCTTTGATGGGGGACGGGGTGGGGGGAAACGGGGATACTATACACTCTCCGAATGTTTCTGGTATAGAACTAAGCCAACAATGACTCCTTCTCTGTTGTCTGAAGTTTGCATACTGGACAATTCAACACCCCCTAAAAAATAAAACAGGGTGGAAGGAAGGGAAAGAGGGAGGGAGGGAAGATCCAACCAATTGAGTCAGAAGCCTCAATTTTTAACCTGCAAGCATGTGCACAAAAACGAGTCGAGAAGGAAGGGACAGAAGAGAAAGAGGACAATGACAAAAATCCACATTAAAATGAGATTTTGAGGGATAATTGTAGCTTTGGGCAGTGAGATGGATTAATCAGGGGAATATGAGTAAATTCAGCTGGACAATTCAGCCATTACTCTGCTGAAGTCTCTGATACTTATTATCTGAATGTAGTCAGAATTTGAATTTTGGAATAAACAGACAGGTTTGAGATGAGGGATAATGAATTGCCCTGTGGATGTGACAGCCTTCACTCCTGATATTATGACAAGTGCAGGGCTGTCACAGAAATGTTCCAGGCCCTTTCACCCTCCAGTTAGCACGGTCTTCCTGCTTTGGTCTAGACACGGCTCCTCTCCTGCAGCTTTGCTTAACACACTTGATACAGAGGTGGGGCAAACAATTGGTAGAGCATCATAATCAAATGACCGAGAAACTTTAGGTCTTGAAACTTAACACCTTACCTAAAAGATGCTCTAGAGAGATACACATCATGTCCTGCAACTCTGCACAACCTCTCATCATGCTCAGGGGTCAACGTGGAAGATTACTAGTTTCAGAGTGGTCTAAGGTCGAGTTTATGATCTATGGGGAAGGTGCTGGCCACTGTAAAGCTAAGTCTGGTGTCTGGAAACTTAATAAGTGTTTATGGAAATCAGGGAAAGGTATGGGGGTCCATCACTGGAGAACTCAAGCAGTAACCATGCAAACCTCACTTCAAAATGAGAAGGCAATTTCATTTTCCCCAAGTTAAATTGAACTTGAAATTGGGGAAATATGTTCTTTTCCAAAGGCTGGTTTTCCTTGTAAAACGCGGGGTATCATTAAGAAGGAGAGGTAAGTGCTCTGGGAATCTTCTGTCCTCTATGGCCTGGAGTCCAGTGGTTCACTCTAGCCTTCCAGGGCTGGGGGTGGAGGCATAATGAGAGAGTAGGAGAGGAGAAGATGGAGAGTTTAGTCTAATTCTGACTCGCCATACGGTCAGTTAAGAAAATGCTTGTTTAGTGGAATGTGAAATTCATGAGGATAATTATCTTCTGTATTCATAAGAGTGGCTAAAAAAGCTGTTAAGTCTGCAACCATATTTAACGATAATGCCTTAAAGTGGGAAGGCACTTAAATTCCCCTGTGAATATTTGCTCTTACAGGGTTTCAGAATATCGAGGTTTTGCATTACTTGATGCAACCAGCTTTAAAATATATACATAAAAATATGTACATAATAATAAGGTCCATATTGTTTATATATTGCTGTAGCAGCTTAAAATAATAATAAATATGTATTATTTCACACAGTTTCTAAGGTGAGGAATTCAGGAGCAGCTTAGTTGCCTTGGGTCTCTCGTGCTGTCGTAGCAAGTTGCCAGCCGAGGTCCCAGTCACCTGAAAGCTTGACTGGGCTGGTAGGACCCACTTCCGAGGTGGCCCGCTCACACAGCTGACAAGTCAATGTTGATTGTCGGCAGGAGGCCTCAGTTCTTCATCACGTGGACCTCCTTGTAGAGCTATATGAGTGTCCTCACAATATGGTGACTGGCTTTCCCAGATGTTCATAAAAGGACATGACTATACTTGCTTACATAAAGTAGAAATGTGTTCTTTCATTTATAAAAAACTCCAAGGTAGGTGGTATGTGATTGACATAGCGGCTCAACTAAGTCATCGGGCACTCGGGATCTTTCTATCATTCTGTCCACTATCCTTATTATAAGAACTGAAGGTTGACTCTTTTTTCAACATGGCTACTAGAGGGCCAACCATCAGTCCACAGTCCAACAGGAAATGGAATGTAGAAGGGAAAGGCAAATGTGGGTCCACACCAACTATCCATCTCACAATTCTAGTTTCCCAAGGATCGACTCAATAACTTCTGTTTCCATGTCATTAGCCAGAATGGCTGTATGGAGGCTGGGAAATTTATATCTTAGACAAGTATATTGTCACTCCAAATAAAATCAGCTTTTGCAACTAAGGAAGAAAAAGAAAGTGGACGTTGGATCAGTGACAAATAGTTTCTTTCATATCCATTTTGTAGAGATCCCCAGGAAGTGTCATGACAGAATGCTCACATGCTATTTTTACAGATTGATATATTTTTTTCAAAAATGGTGACAAAAGGTCAGAGTAGAGATGAATGGAGAAAATCGGTAGTGAGAAGTAGCCACAGCAAAAGAGATGTCTTGTCTTTGGTAAAAGCATAAATTATCGTGGGAATCATCTCATTGTAAGGATCAGAAGGTTGCTATGTTCCCTAAAGAGTTTTAATGGTTCCAAGAAATGAACTAGAAATGACAGGTGCTCTGTAGCCATAGCCTCCATAACTGGATTGTCTCTTTTCCAATGTCATTGGGGACCCATTTGAACATTAGGCTGAAATCCAAAGCAGTTTTTTTCATTCTTTCTCCCTGATATTTATAGTAAAAAGTTGAATAGTCTGCCTAGTAAACTGTGAGGCACTATCCATAGTGGGAGTTGGAAAATGATACAGAAACAAACATCATTAATGCCAATGGAAATAGTAAATCACTCTTTCTTTGCACCTAAATGACACAAGTGCAAATCAAAACTTCTCACACCTCAGAAAGGAAATAATCCACAAGTTTCGCAGAGGAAGGAATTACCTACCTGCTTATATAGTGCAATAAATGTTTCTTTTAAAGTGAAATCATTTCTGAGCTCCTCGGCACAAGACTTATGGTGAAAAAGACAGCGCCAATATTAAAATTTAATATGCCCAATATTGTCAGGTAACAATAAATCAACCAGTAAAAAGCAGCATGTAGTTTTTTTCTCCTCCTAAAAAGAGTTACAGTGTTTTAACATGAATGGATGTCAGGTTACGATTATGGGTTATGATGGTGAAATGTATGGATTCGTGTCTCTATAGCAATCAGGTGGGGTTGCACGGAGCAGTTTATATAACACGCAGTGTACCACTCTGTCGGTGTCAACGAGTATTCCCATCTCTTATTAATTCAAAAGACCATAAAAATGACAAGTTTAGATGCTGAAATAATGATAAAGTGAAAGCTTTGAATAGTTCAATCTCTGCAGTTTTCACGGTGCTTTTCAAGAGTTTTTTAGTTCTACTCAGACTTGGGTGTGTGCAGATTGGTTTGCATATGTATTAGTATTAGAAGAAAACTCTCAGGCTCAGAAGAAAAATTCTTCTAGCAGGTGGACTTCTCAATCCTACTGTCTACGTAGTTGATGGACCCTGTTTGGACCTTTTCTATCCATAACCAGAGTTTAGAGTCAGACAAATCTGATTAAATTCTGCCTCTGCCACTTAGCAACCATGTGTAATCTTGGACATGATACTAAATATTCTTGAGTCAGTTTTCACCTATAAAAATGTAGGTATGAGGCACCCTAACTTGCAAGGTTGGCAGAAGAAATACCTTATGCAAAAGGGCTGAACCTGGTGTAAATACCGAATAAATACTAAACTCTCCCTTTCTGAATTTTAAAGTCAGGATTCTGTCTCTAGTTTGCATTCATCACCACCAAATAGGTCTTTGACCTGCTTCCCTAGTTCATTATTCCTGAAAGATTAAATATATCTGTATGTAAAGCGATTAATGGTGCAGGGTCCCTGGCAAGTCTCATAAACATTAGCGCTCATCAGCATCATCATCATCGTCAGAGGTTGCTGGGTTCTATCTATGGTGCTGCCAGAAATTATATAAATGACACACCCGCAGATTCTGCCTTATGGCACAAATGCAGGAGGGAGCGGGGAGAGCCTAACAAAGCATGACTATTTTCACCGCCAAAATTTGTTCAAAGATTCTTTTTTCAATCATCTTATTATTATAATTTGTCACAAAAAGGCTAAACTGAGGCCCCAGGAGGCCCTGGCTTCCTGACCTCTGGGCTGTGTCGGCCGTGTTCTGATTTATGAGAGTTCAAGGATGCAAAGGAACCAGCCACAAAAGCACAAATCCACTCTGGCCTTAATCCTGGGCCAGACAAAGACGCCACCACCTCACCCAGAGAAGAAAGCGTTGGCAGGGTGCCTGGGGTCTCTTCAACAGAGCACAGCTTTGTGGAAAGAGAACCCTCCTGAAGCGCTGCCTGAGCAGCCCTCAGCCTGCTTCTCCCACGATGATTTACAGAGCACCCACACACTCCATCAGAGGCCAAATGGGACAGCAGCCCACTGTCATCTACACTCATTTGTTAGCTAAAGATCGATCATCATGGCAGACAGGAATACAGCGGAGATTAGAACCCACATGGTAAATATGAGCACCTTCCCAGGGAGGGAGATGCAAGGAGGGGTTCGGAAGAGAAAAATGATAGGTAAGACTAAACAGATAAAGTTTCTATTGTGACGATGTTAAGTCACTCTTAAATAGAAAATGTGATTTATTTTCCCCAGGCTGAGGACAGGCAAGGCAGTGCTTTGGGGATAACTTTGCTGCTAAGACTGCATTCAGTAAACCAAGTTTTCAATGCCTCAGCTGGTGCAAAAAAGCAGCCATTGGGTACCAGAATAGCTACTATTTATTGAGCACCAAGCCCTGAGCTAGGTGCACATAATCCCTCAGTTCCTAACAATGATGCTAAAAGTTAGTAACATCAATTCAATATTACACATGAAAATAAACTCAGGGCCGGCAAGTTAGGTAGCTCATAGATGTTTATTGGGCATCTGTTAGGGACCAAGCACTGACTATTCTGTATGCCAAGCATATAGCGGTGACTATGAAAGACACAGTGCACCACAAGGAACTGACGTTCTAGCGGGAAAAAATAAAAAATAAACACTTAGACAAAAAAATACATTATTTCAAGTACCACTAAGCACGATAAAGAGAATGGAGTAGTTTGGTTTGTCACAGGGCGATTTGTTAGGAAAAGGGCTGCCGCTTCAGCAAGAGTGCTCTGGGGAGAGGCGGTAACATGTAAGCAGCATGCTCAATAATGACAGTTCGCCCATGAAAACATAGTGGAGAGGGCTTTTCAAGCAGAATAAAGAGAAAGAGCCGAGGGCCTGAGACAAAAGCAGAAAGAAGATGCAGAAAGAAAGCTAGTGTGGCCAGGAGGCATTGCATACCGGGAAGGGGCGGGGTGAGGCTATGTAACAACCCAAAGTCATGCAGTTAGGAAGTGACAAAGCCAGAGCCGTCACCCAGAACTATTTCAGAAGGTCCTGGGCAATCCACTTTTGCACACCGAGATACACGCATAGCAACATCCAGAGAAGTGCAGCCTGAGTGTTTAGAGTCAGTTTGCCCAAGTGTAAACCCCAACCTTACTGGGTATGGCCTGTAGAACCTAGTCTAGGGCAGTTAGCTGACTTCTCTAAGGCCTCAGCTTCCTTATCAGAAAAAAACAAAAACAAACAAACAAAAAAAACGACTGTAAGCATTGAGCAATAGTGTTCTTTTTCTTATGCATATGGATTTTTCTAAAAAAAAATGAAAGAAACATTTTTTATTCTTGCCTCAAGAGTAAGCCAGGTCTTGATTCTTGAAGGCTACGCTCTCTCTAGAAGAAGGCGGTAGCTTTTCTCATTTAAGATCTAAAAAAACAAATTTTCCATTTCCTTGGAGACATCCAAAGAAGTCTTTATTATTCCAGTAATTCCAGGTCTGGTCTCACAAAAAGGCAGTATATTAGTCAGAGTTCTCCAGAGAAATAGAATTAAGAGGATATATACATATAGAAAGAGAGGAAAAGAGAGAGAGGTTTGTTATAAGTAATTGGCTCCCGCAATTATGGTGGCTAACAAGTTCTAAGAGCTGCAGTCGGCCAGCTAGAGACCCAGGAGAGCTGATGTTTCAGTCGAGTCTGAAAAGAACAATGTCCCAGCTCACAGTTAGGCAGGAGTTCCCTCTTACTCAGCATGTTTGTTCTTTTCAGGCCTTCAACTGATTTGATAGGGCCCACCCACATTTGGGAAAGTGATCTGCTTTACTGAGCCTACTGATTCAAACATTAATCTTATCCAAAAACACCCTCACAGACATACCCAGAATAATGTTTAACCAAATGCCTGGACACCCTATGGCCCTATCAAGTTGACACATAACACTAACCATCGAAGGCAGTAAAGCTGATTTTCCTGGGGTCGAAGGGCTGGGAGATGCAATTCCCCAAACTTTTGAAACCCTAGAATTGCAACAAGAGAGAGGTTTGGTATTTTCACAAAACCACAAGGACACAGTGTCCAGGGGTGGCAGGACCCCAGATGGGAGGGCTATGAGAATTGTCATAAGTTACGTGACCACAGAGCAGCAAGGAGGGTCTCCATGGCCAGCCCAGCAAAGAGTGAGGCTGGCCGCCAATGGAGCTGTCCAGATTTTAGGGGCTCCAAGTACTAAGGCAGTGACCATCTTCAGCAGGGACCCCCTCTATTTCATATACGGAGGCTTCTTGCCCCTTTTTCCTACAGTGCTTTAGCCCTAGGTTCTCCCTAGGTAAAACCCAAGAGAGAGAAAGACTAACAAGGTGGACTTTCCCATAACAATTCAAACTGCAGCATTAGGACCAGAGTTGATTTAATTTAGGGGGGAAAAAAAGTGACAAGGTTTCTACCACACATGTTTTAGAGAAATCCATCGCACACGTAAAGTGCCTTAGAAGAGCACCAGACCCAGACCTAGAGAGGGCTTTAATAAATATGAGCTATGATGATTATTGTAAACAATACCAGCAGTGCAGATCTCTCCAGAAGGTCACTGTTGATACTATATAAAAGTACAACAAAAGTCCCGAGTGATGCCTGGTACCACCTAGGCCGGAATCACCTGGTACTGGAATTTGAGTCCGTCCTAAGTAGTTCATCTGAAGAAGGAGAATTTGGCAAAAAGGATGCTGTGGTTCTCCCCGTGTTCTGTTTGTGTTGTGACCAGTAACCGGATAGGCCCTCATTTAGTAAGTGTCCAGCACAAATAACCCTGCCCATATTATTTTTTTAAAAAATTGTGAGTGTAATATTTTATCTTAGGGAAATCTTGATAAAACTGTCAGTCGTGATCTAGAGCAGAGGTCCCCAACCCCCAGGTCATGGACCAGTACCCGTCTGTGGGCTGTTAGGAACCTGGCCGCACAGCAGGAGGTGAGCGGCCACCGAGTGAGCGAAGCTTCAGTGTATTTGCAGCCGCTCCCCAGCGCTAGCATCACTGCCTCAGCTCCACCTCAGATCATCAGGCATTAGCTTCTCATAGGAGGACTGGTCCCTGGTACCAAAAACGTTAAGGACCACTAATCTAAAGAAAAACTGAAGCAGCTCAGGGATATCAAGCATGTGACCTAGGTGGCATTGCCAATGAGTGGCAAGCTTCAGTCCTAGGGTATAGAGACACAGTCATTGCAAAGAATCAGTTTTGGACATCAGCTGGAAGAGAAAGCCATCATCTCTGCCTGTCTTCAGATTCCCTGAATCATTCTAGTTCAAGGTCTTGGTCCTTCCCACAGTGCAGACCCCCAGAAAAAGTGGCCATGACTGTGTCACAGGTTTCAGGAGGAAGGGGGAAGGGTTCATGGCCCCACAAAGCAAATGTAGGTGCCGGACCACCACCCAGGGGCAGCTGGGGCAGGTCTACCTCTGAAAATCCAGTTGCAAACAGCTCCTTGCTCTATGCAATTCTGGGTGTATTTTGCTCCTTATTATGTCCTCAGTATGTACATTTGTGAAAAGGGGGAAACAATGCTTATACCTATGGGGCCGTAGATGCCACTGATGACCTTCATAAGTCTATAAACTATACCCTGTTTTGTCTTAGGCTGCCTGGAGCCAGGCAGTTTGTAACTTCCAGGTTTCTCTCTCATTTCATGGAACTGTCTCAAGCAAGCCAGTTTTCCTGAGCTATCCTCTCTGAGCCATCCTCATATCTCAAGGTTTCAGGCAGACTAACTGAATGTAGCATCCTACACTCCTAATAGAAGGAAGGTCCAAACAAGGGAAGAAAGTAAGAGTGGATATGGGTGCCTATGTATGGACATCTTCATTAGTATCTTTCTTTTGCATTTTAATTATTTTTCATATGGGTACCACACTCACATGGAAATTTTTTCCAATTATATCAGATAGCTAGAGAGTGAAATGTGGTCTACTCCCCATTTCCACCAGCAATTTCCCAATCTATTTCCCCAGCAGTAACTACTATTACCAGTTTTTCAGGTATCCTTCCAGAGATATTATCTATAGACATAAAGCAATTATCGGAGTTTCTATACATTGATCCATGACGTATGACTCATAATGATGTTTACATTGGCCTTGAAGAAGCAGAACTTGAGATGTCAAAGGAAACCACCCAAATTTGCCACACTCAAATGATGATGCTATTGGCACCATCTGCCAAAAAGAACTTTCCCCGCAAACACATCACAGTGAACACAAAGAGACTGCTTCTCCAGGCAAGATGAAAAGTTTCAGGATCTATTTATTGAACGCTGACAAATATAACATCCTGAGCCAGGCACTGCAAGCACATCTAGAGAGGAGATGGGGTCCTTTGGAGCCAGCCTCTCGACACAGCACCAGAGGAGAGTGGGTCGTATTAATCTGTGAGACAAATAATGAAAACAACGATCTGTCTGCACCCAACAGGGAGTCATTTTTGGTTTGAAATGGGAAATCTGAACAAAGTGCCTGTTCCCCTCCTAAACAACATACCTCTGCATACGGCAATCCAACTTTTTCTCCTAAACAAATAAAGCATCAAGAGAAGCCCTGATGGGGGACCAGGGCCCTGCGAGGCAGGCAAGGGTCTCTGAGTAGTGGGTGCCACCTGGGAGAGGGATGCAGAGGGCAGAGAGCACTGTTGTTCGGCTGCCGGTACCATCTTGCAGTTTCCCTGCTTCTTTTTCAATGTCTCAGCTCTCCACAGGTAACCAGATCTTATTGTCATTAATTATAGAAGGAATGCTTTGGAATGGATACATCACATTTATTAAAAGAAGAAAGAGCCCTTGATCAACACTCTGACAAATGTGAAGTCAGATGCATAGTTAGAAGAGGAAAAAAATTATTTCTCAAGAAGAACTGATCAGAAGCAGGCATCATTAGGTAAAAGATGATTTTACATCAGCAGTCACAAATCCAGGGCAGCACAATAATAGCATTCCTGCTGGTCTCAAAGGGACGGATTTTTCCATCTATGAATCGGACACCGCCACCCCACCCCTACCTCACACAAAAGATTTTTTTTTAAGTCACACATGTGGACTGGGTAGAACAACTACTTTGCCTAGAACTTTCCAATACTATTAAGTTGCCTTTACTATTAGACTCTATACCAAAGTAATCTTCCAAAAGAAATCAGCTTTGGGCAATAAATAAAGATTTATTGAATGAACATGTTGTAAATCTTTGAAGAAAGCATTTTCCTGGGGTTTTTTTCTTTGTTTCTAATCAAAACCAACCCTCTCAGTCTCCTCCCATTCCCACCAGCATCGTCTTGTCTCAGACACAGCTTCTGGTCCAGTCCTGGGTGAATTAGAAGCAGGTAAAATACTCAGTCCTTCTTAAACCCTCAATTCCCCAATAGAAAGAGAAAAAAAAAAACAAAGCCCTGAAAAACCTTAAAATTGGAAGTATGACAAGAAACACAACTTCTCTTCCTCCTTACCCACCAGTACTGAAGGCAGCTGCATCATCTTGGCAGATTTTAGGGAGATGGAGAAAAGGCTGTTCACATAAATTTTTTACTTACACTCAGTCAAGAGTAGTGGATGGGTCTGAAGTCATTATCGTCACTGCAGCCCATCAAACTGCCATCCTATGAACCATGATTGCCCACTCTGTACTAGGCACATGCAATAACTAAGAGTAAAGAGGCAACAAAGACCAAGTTCTTGCCTTTAGTGAGTTCTCAGTCCAATGCCAGAACCAGCTTAGAAACAGATACAAGCCATATGCTGTGCCTAAAACAATTACGGGGTATGAATAAAATTCTGGGGACATAGAAGAGATTTCCGTGGATACTGCTAGGCTCTGGGAACCTTAAGGGGTACAAACCAGAATCCCACTCACAAAGAATCACAGAGCAAAATTTAGCAAAGAGAGTTTAAAAGAGGAGAAATAAAAGAGTTGCAGTCAAGATGGTGGGGTAAGTAAATGCTGCTCTCACCTCCTCCCATGACCGCATTAAAATTACAGCTAAATTATGGAACAATCAACCTGGAAAGCCATCTGAAGACCAGCTGAACAGAACTCCTATAACTAAGGATATGAACAAGAGGCCACATTGAGACTGGTCAGAGGGGCAGAACACGAAATGGGCTGGCCCCCGACCTGCGTGTGGTGGCCGAGCATCAGGAGGGATACCTCAACTGCAGAGGTCCCTCTGGAAGAGTGAGGGTTCCAGCCTCACACCGGGGCTCCCCATCACAGGGTTCCAGTGCCAGGAAGAAGAGTCCTCACAAAATCTGGCTGTAAAAGTCAGTGAGGGTTACAAGCATCTGGGTGAGATGGTTGGTTGCTGGAAACCCAGATGTCTCCTTATAGGGCCCACACACAGACTCACTCACAGACACTCACCCTCAGCTCCAGCTGAGGGACAGCAGCACGGGAGGTGCCAGAGGAAAACAGGAAAAGACCTAGTTGTGTGGCTTCTGGGAGAGGGCTGGAAGGGCAGCGCCATCAGCCCTGTGCTGAGCCCTCCTCCTGTGCAGCCTGCTGCTGGGTGCCATCTTGCTTGTGTTGAGCCTCCCCCCACAGGGCCAAATCTGAATCTGCATTGGCCTGGTTAGATCTGCTCACTCCACCTCATGACTCCTTAAGACCCTACCCCACCCAAATTGAGAATTGCTGGGGGCATATTCATGGCTGGGAAAACAGCCCCACCTGGCCTTCTCTGCAGAAGGCTCTTTCAGCATCAGTCAACAGCTCTTGCACCTCCAGAGGCAATTCAGGTGGTGGGCAACAAGTCCTGGTCCAAGCTACAGTATTTCTTGAACAAATCTCAGGGGTCTGCAGTGGCTAGACTCAGTGTGATCTGAGACTTTTGCAAATAACCACAGGCTCATCACTGGCACCAGATCTGAATCTGCAATAACTCGGGAATGCCACTTGCCCTACCCTGGTGATTTCCTGGGACCTCGCCTCACTCAACTCGTGTACCACCTAGTAGGCAGCCTCAGGCCTGGAGGTTCCCCTGGACCTTTTGCTAAGCTGCCCAAGGACCAATATTGGTGGAAGCCAGCCTTGATTAACTGTGTGTCCTCTCCCAGGTGCGATCACTTTGTAGATCCTACCAGGTAGCCCCAGGCAGTGACGGGCAGTGTCTTACCTTAGCCTGCTTGAGAGCCCTTCCCAAAGGGCCCCAGAACCAACACACCTAGAGGCTGGCATCAGACCACAACAGAGCATCACCTGATTGGTCCCACAAGCAGCACACCAAAACAATGGTCTCAACAGGCGCAGGAGCCAGCTGGGGCGAATCCCACTCTGTAGGGTCAGCCCCCACACAACAGCTCATACCCCATGGGTGTGGCCAATCCTCACAGCCAGTCAGCCTGAGAGTCATACCAACTGACATGCCAACAGTAATCAAGGCTTAATGACAAGAAGAGAGAACATACGAACCACATAAGGGACACTCCTGGAGCACTCAGCACAGGTGACCACGGAGACTGTGCCACTGGGCCACATAGGCACCTACTACATGAGGCCACCTGGCCAAGACTGGGAGACATACCAAATCTACCTAATATATAGAAACAAACACAGAGAGGCAGCCAAAATGAGAAAACAAAGAAACATGTCCTAAATGAAAGAACAGGAGAAAAACTCCAGAAAGAGAACTAAATGAAATGGAGGTGAGCAACCTACCAGATACAGAGTTCAAAACACTGGTTATAAGGATGTTCAATGAATGTAGGGGAAGAATAGATGATCTCAGTGAGTACTTCAACAAAGAGATAGTAAGCATAAGAAGAGACATAAAACCATTTTAAAAACAGTTGGAAATGAAACTATTATGAGCAATTGTATGCCAACAAATTGGATAACCTGGAAAAAAATGGAAACATTCCTAGAAATGTACAATCTCCCAAGACTGAGTCAAGAAGAAATAAAAATCTGAAATGACTGATTACTACTAATGAAATCAAATCGAGAATCAAAAAACTCCCAATAAACAAAAGTGCTGGACCAGATGGCTTCACAACTGAATTTTAGCAACCATTCAAAGAAAAATTACCACCTATTCTTCTCAAACTATTCCAAAAAGTTCAAGAGAAGAGAAAGCTTCCAAACTCATTTTATGAGGCCACCATTACCCTGATTCCAAAACCAGACAAATACAATACAAAAAAAGAAAATTATAGCTCAATATCCCCAATGAACACAGATGCAAAAATCCTCAGCAAAATATTAGCAAACCAAATTCAGCAATATATTACAAAGATCAAGTTTGATTTATTCCTGGGATGCAAGTTTGGTTCAATATCTGCTAATCGATTAATGTGATATACCACATTAACAAATTGAAAGATAAAAATCTTATGATCATATGTATAGATGCAGAAAAAGCAATTGACAAAATCCAGCATCCATTTATGATAAAAACTCTCAGCAAGTGGGAAGAGAGGGAATATACCTCAACATAACAATGACCATGTATGACAGACCCACAGCTATCATCATACTCAATGGGGAAAAGTTAAAAACATTTTCCTTAAGATCAAGAATGAGATAAGGATGTATTTTCACTACTTTCACTTAACATAGTATTAGAAGTCCTAGCCACAGCAATCAGACTAGAAAAAAGAAATAAAAGGCATCCAAATTAGAAAGGAAGATGAAAATATGTCATTATTTGAAGATGACATGATACAACATATAGAGAACCCTAACCAAAAAACTGTTAGAACTGATAACTGAATTCATCAAAGTAGCAGGATATAATATTTATATTCAGAAATTGGTTGTATTTTTATACACCAATAATGAACTATCAGAAACAGAAATTAAGAAAACAATCCCATTTACAATCACATAAAATACCTAGGAATAAATTTAACCAAGGAGGTAAAAGATCTGTTCTCAGAAAATTATAAGTTGTTAAAAGAAATTGAAGACAATACAAATAAATGGAAATATATATACCATGCTCATGGATAGGAAGAATTAACATCATTGAAATGTCCATACTACCCAAGGCAATCTAGATTCAATGCAATCTCTATCAAAATACCACTGGCATTTTTTACAGAACTAGAACAAATAATACAAAAAGTTATATAGAACCATAAAAGACCCCAAATAGCCATGGCAGTCTTGAAAGAAGAAAAGAGTTGTAGGTATCATGCTACCTGATATCAAACTATACTGCAAGGCTATAGTAATTAAAACAGCATGGCACCGGCATGAAGATGGACACATAGATCAATGGAATAGAATAGAGAGCCCAGAAATAAATCCACACCTATATGGTCATTTAACCTATGACAAAGGAGGCAAGATATACAATGGAGAAAAGACAATCTATTTAATAAATGGTGTTGGAAAAACTAGACAGATATATGCAAAAAAAAAAAAGAGAAAGAAATTGGAGCAGCTTCTTATGCCACATACAAGAATAAACTCAAAATAGATTAAAGACTTAAATGTAAGACCTACTCTACAACACTGCTCTTAGTAATATTTTTTCTGATATATCTTCTCAGGCAAAAGAAATAAAAGAAAAAATAAACAAAAGAGACTACATCAAATTAAAGAATTTTTGCATAGCAACAGAAGACAACCTACTGAATGAGAGAAGATATTTGTCAATAATACATCTGATGAGTGGTTAGTATCCAAAATTTAAAATTACTCATATAAATCAACACCAAAAACAAAAAACAAAAAAATCCAATTAAAAAAATGGGCAGAGGACCTGAATTGGCATTTCTCCAAAGAAGACATATAGATATCCAATAGACATATGAAAAGGTACTCCACATCACTAATCATCAGAGAATTGCAAATTAAAACCACAATGAGATGTCACCTCACACCTGTCAGAATGGCTATCATCAATAAATCAAAAAACAACAAGTGTTGGTGAAGATGTGGAGAAAAGGGAACCCTCGTGAACTGTTGGTAGATTTGCAAATTGGTACAGCCACTACGGAAAACAGTTTGGAGGTTCTTCAAAAAATTAAAAATAGAACTACTTTATTGACCCAGCAATTACATTTTTGGGTATTTATCAGAAGAAAACCAAAACACTAATTTGAAAAAATATACTCACCCCTAGGTTCACTGCAGTGTTATTTAAAATAGCCACGATATGGAAGCAACCTAAGTGCTCATCAGTAGAAGACTCAGCCATAAAAAATAAAATCTTACTATTTGCAATGATATGGCTGAACCTAGAGTGTATTATACTAAATGAAATAAGTCAGAAGAAAGACGAATATATGATTTCATTTATATGTGGAATCTAAAGAATAAAATAAACAAAGTGAAAACAGACTCATAGATATAGGGAACAAAGTGTGATTGCCAGATGGGAGGGGGTTCGGGGACTTGGTGAAATAGGTGATGGGATTAAGAAGTACAAATTGGTGGTTATAAAATAGTCACAGGGATGTAAAGCACAGCATAGGAAATATAGCCAATAATACTGTAATAACTATGCATAATGTCAGGTGGGTACGAGACTAATTGGGGGGATTATTTAGTAAGTTACATAAACTTCTAACCACTATACTGTACACCTAAAACTAATATAAAATAATATTGAATGTCAACTCTAATTGAAAAAAAAAAGAAAAAGACCAGGGTATCTGAGGGGGTGGGGAGTTGGGGTAGAGCGGGGGGAAGAGGAGAAATAAATGAGGTAGTAAAAAATAACATAAAATAAAACCTGCATGTGAAAAGTGGAGAGTCACATCAAAATAGAGACTTACTGAATAAACATCTGGGAGAGATGATGTAAGGAGAATAAAGAACCCACCTGTTGTAAAAAGACACTCAAATCCAAGGTCAGGAGGCTCAGGAATTTTGATCCCACGGTGTTGAAGGTGAGCCTGAGGCCTCCGGTCAAGGAGGAGGTGTGGCTTTCTGAGTACAAGGATCCAGAAGGGACCTCACGGGACCCACGGAACCTGTAAAGAGCCATCATTGCCCTCGAGGAGGTCCCGGCACTAAAAAAGATGAAGCGCACTGGCACCGTGCAGTAAGAAACAAGTAGAGGTCAGACACCAGGGCTGAGAAGCCTTGAGGTAAGAATGACTTAAGACACCCGTTTGTGACTTCTTGTGGGTCTCTCTTTCTTGCAGATGTGGACTCCTCAAGGGCGGAAAGCACATCTTTTTCAATCTGAGTCTTTAGGACCTAGATCCTGAAGGTACAGGATAATATTGTGTTAAGTATATGAATAGGTTACTTTGTAGTTTCCCCGAGTTTTTCAAATTCCTTTCCTAACACGGCACGGCTAGGAAATAACAAAGCCCTGTGCCACCTGTCTTCCTGGGCAACCTCCCCATTCACCTCCCACCACCACCACCATATCAGCTCTGTGGATTCCAGCCATGCACTGTGATAGGCTCTCACAGCTCCGCCTCCCTTCATTCCTCCTCCATTCTGCACATTCACCAGGCAAGAGTGTGTGAAGCTTCTAGGTGCCAGAGACTGAGCGAAGTGCTGGACATACAGTGAACCAAAGCCCCTGCCTGCATGGAGCTCGTTATTCTAGGAAGGAGACAGATAATAAGCAAGAAAGGACATGCGTCGACAAGATAACTTCAGCAGGTGATAAGAGTGATAAAGACGATCAAACTCAAGGTTGTGATAGAGGGTGACGGAGGAGCCCAGTTTACTGGGTATGGTGGTCCAAAAACAACTCTCTGAGGAGAGAGAGATCTTTGAGCTGAGACCTGGTGAGAAGGAATCAACCCTGGGAAACCTGGGGTGGAGCGTCCCAGGCAGAACCAACAGCACATGCAAAGGCTCTCAAGTGGGAAGAGCTGGACTTATAGGAGGAACAGGAAGAGGGCCGATGTGGAAAGGTGGTGAGCCGGGAGGAGGGTGCAAATAGATGAGTAGGGAGAGGAAGCAGAGTCAGATCACTAAGATTCTTGTATGGAATGTGAGTTTTAGGACAAGCACATGGGGAGCCATTGTTAGAGATTTTTGAGAAGGGGAGTAAAATATTGTGACATGATTTTTTTTTTTAATGTGGCCCTAGCTGCTATGTGGAGAATACAGTATAAGGACCTCACTCAAGCACACAGAGACCATGCTATGTATCTCAAGCAGGAATGGATTTAATATGGAGAATGAGAAATGAAAAGCCTGTTGGAAAATCTGGGCGATGAGGTCACAGAAGCTCCATCAGCATTCAGGAAATCACTGGCAGGTGCTGGAAGTCCAGGAGACTGTTCCCAGGGATCTCAGTGGCCTGGAATGCCACCAGCATGGGTGACTCACAGGATGACGGGGCACCTCTGCCAAAGCCACAGGAGCGGGTGCGGCTCCACTTCCCTTCAGCCTTCCGGGCTCACAAGGGAAACCAACCTGGAGTCCTGCCAGCAGGGATTCTGAAAAATGAGGTTCTCACATTTACAGTCCTTGCAGAGAAGAGGAATGGTCTCATATTGCCATTAGACTCTCCAGCACAGTGAACGAGAGTGAAAGTAGTTAGGAGTCTACTGCCATGGTCCAGATAGGAGATGAAGGCGACGTGGACGAGGGTGGGGCAGTGGAAACGGGACTAGAAGGATCTGGGGTACATTTTGGAAGTGAAGTCAAGAGGTCTGTTCGTGGGGTAGATTTTCTTATTGTCGCTCCCTAGAATGTTCTCTCCCCAACAACCTTCTCTTCCGCTGGTCCTCTGGTGTCACTGTTTTCTTTAACAAGTTTATTGAGATTTAATTCATATACCACACATTTTACCCATTTAAATGTATAATTCAAGGACTTCTAGCATATTCACAAAGTTGTGCATCCATCATTACAATCACTTTTAGAGCACTACCCAAAAAACAAAACTTTCTCTCAATCCTCCCATTTTCCCCAGCCTCACACAAACAATAATCTATTTTCTGCTGCTATAGATTTGCCTATTCTGGACATTTCAAATAAATGGAATCATACAACAGTCGATCCTTTGCGACCAGCTTCTTTCACTTAGCATAATGTTTTCAAGATTCATCCATATTGCAATATGCAATGATACTACTTTTCTTTTTAATGTCAAATAATATTCCATTGTATGGATACCGCATTTTATTTACCCATTCATCATTTGATGGACTTTTGGATTGTTTCCACTTTGGAGCTATTATGAATAGCTATGAACTGCTATGGACATTCGTGTACAAGTCTTTGTGTGGACCTATGTTTTCATTTCTCTTTATATAACCTGGGAGTAGAACTGCTGAGTCCTGTGGTAACTCCACGTTTCATGATTTGAGGAACTGCCAGACTGTTTTCCAAAGTGGAGGCCATTTTACATTCCCATCAGAGTGTTCTCAGGTGTCACTTTTGAAGCGTTTCCTCGCCTCTTCTTCCCTTAGGTGTTACCCAAGATGAATTAGATGCTTCTTCCATTGTCACCAACACCCTGTGCAAATCCCAATGATACTTCTTTTTGTGCTGTACTGTCTTCACTGACTCTCCTAGCTCTGTGAGAGTACCTTTAATCGAGACTGTCTCTTTCGCCTCTTTACGCCACCGTCTCGCATAATTCCTGTCATGAGTTTGGTTTCCACAATTGGGTCAAAGAGAAAGTCTAGATTAATTGGAACATACTCCCAGAGACTTTTGAGCCAGTCAACAAGAGGTCTGAGGTCTTCGGGAATGCTCAGAAAAATCAAAACAAAATCTGAAAGCAAGCTGATACAGATCTGAGGCTAGAGGGGAAAAAATTACCTGCTTCTGTAGCTGCCTTCCAACAGATGTTATAAATGAGTAATTTTAAGCGTGTAATTCACAAGATATCTATGACAGTGTCCAGAATGCTGATTCAGAGAGAACGGGGAGACAAATGAGATTTTTATGGGACTTCGTGCACAGGTTTGTTCGGGACTTGTAGTGTTGGTTTCTTAGTAATCACTAATGGCTTCCCTGGCCACTCCCAATCCTTCAGCCTGAAAAATACGAATTCAGAAAGGATCCCAATAATACACATTTAAATAATTATTTCATACCTGACAAGGCCTACTCTTTGGACATGAGTACATGATCTGTGTTTCCCTGGCAGTCCCAATAAACCCACATGGGCGAAGGATCCCCTAAGAGGCTTTGGTGTTTAGGAAAATCTATTCCGTTTTCACAGCTTTGCATTTTATCCATGTGGAGAGCAGATTGTCATGGGCTAATGCATTGCTGAGGAAGCTGGGAGACTGTCTGAAGGTTAATGGCTTAGGCCAGGGAAACGAGAATAGTGGCTTAGGCTGGTGCAGAAACTAGAAATGGAGAGAAAGAGATGCATCTGAGATGTATTTTGGAAGTAAAGATGATAGGAATTCCTGATGAATTGGATGCAGGGAGTAAAGACCAGAGAATAATCAAAGATGACTGTGGAGTTTTTGCCTTGAACAACTACATGAATGATCATTTTATTGAATGAGGGTGGGTGGACTGGGATAAAATGAATTTTGAGGGAAAAAACTTAGAGTTTCATTTGAAATCTGTTTAGACTATTAAATGTCAGTTGGCTGTGTTAAATTTTAGATATTTAAGTGGCCTTGGCAGGGAATGTTTGTGCTTTCTATAAAGTTTTAAAAGTTTAAAAAGCATATTTTGAAGAGTTCTATCATTCTAAAAACCTATACTGAAAACCGCTATTCTTATTCAATAATTTTGCTATATGTGAAAAAAAAAAGAAAAATACCCAAGATTATTTAGAAATGCAATATCCTTTGTGAGTTAGTGGTGGAGCTGACCTGAGAACCTGGGCTTGCTTGCTTATTAATTAAGTTTATTTATGACAAGCTGTAATTCTATTTTGAGCTTCTTATCAATTCCAAAATTTACTCTGTAAGTAGAACAGTCTTAGTAAGAAGCCCTAAGAATGCCTTTTGGATAAAACGAAGATCTCGTTTTCATGCAAATGTAGCCTCTAAATAAATATTTTTACTTTACTTGTTATAGATGAAACAACTTGAACAAAGAGAGACCAATCGAGTGCCTATGGACATTATGAAGGAAGGTGAGAGAATAAGGTTTGAAGCCATGTTTTCTGAGTCCAAGGTTCATGCTCTAATCATTAAAGTATTCTTCCTCTCTTAATAGTCTCAGTTTAACAAATTTCCCTCCTGGAATTAAGTTTCTAGGCAATAAAAATAATGAAAACATGCTATTATCTGAAACTAGTTCAGAGATATTTCAGGACTATTTATAAGTGCCATAGGAGTCCACCTGGTCCCACACTGGGGTTCCTTAGTCTGACAAGTCGGACAACTGATTTGTTTTCGCTCCGAGTTTCAGATATACCAATGAACCAAATTGACAGCCATCATGTTGTTAACTTGTTCATTTCGAATAAGAAAATAGCTGTCAAGCAGGTATGTTAGGGTTGTAGGAGGATCAAACCATTCTCTCTCTCTGTAGGCAAATCCACAAGAGGAGCAAAATTATGAGCAATTTACTTGGGAAGGATGGAATAAAAGTGAGAAGATGAGTATAAAGATGCTGATGGCTGATGCTCCAGGCTCCTCCAAGGCAGGGGGCTGGAGGTGGAGTTTCTCTCCCGCAGAACCCATCTAGACAGGCACTGCCTCTCTTCATGTTCTTTCTGGTAAGAACTTCCTTTCTTTGCCCATGTCAATGCCTATAGCCAATGCTTCATTATGTCTTAGCCTAGAAAATATTTGATTTCTGAGTTGATCTAACTCAGTTTTATAGCTTAAATCTCGGAGAAGAATCTAACCTACTTTGAATTCTTGTGAGGCATTTTGTGGCCCCTATATTCTATCTACAAGAGTGTTGCTTAGTCTAAAATGGGAATGAGGGGCAGGGGAAAGCTCTTGGCTGGTGATCCAGGTCCTTTCTAATCTCAATTTTAAGCCTTAAATGAGCAAGGGGAAAATTTTTTCTTTTCCTTTTTCCCCCTGTTCCTTCAGAGGCTTAAATCTGATACCACCAATAAGGCATCCTCTGCTTATAATTCTGTCTTAACTCATCATTTACGACAGTTGATCTTACAGCCTCCCCTGCTTGTACCATAGTGAAGAGAAAAATTGATGGGCAGTTAGGGCAAAGGTTTTGCTGGCTTCTATTACTTTTACATCAGGATGGCCCATGAACATGCTTTTTCCTTTCAATTCTCTCCATAACCAGTTTATCACATGACTTAAAAGCCATAGGGATCCTGGCAGAAACATTTTAAGCAAGGTTCTGATTCTCAGGAAGTCCCAGAGCCATGTTTTTGGAGCAGCCTCGGGGTAAGTGTAGTCTATCCCATTTTGATCAGAGAACATTTTCTTGATATTGGCAATACATGGAAAACAAAGTCCTGGAAAAGAGGTTACCCTTTGAGAATTAAACTAGTAAAACACACGGTGTGATAATGATTAGCCATCTGTGAGCATAAAGCGAAAGATAGCGTGGGAATATGCCACTGAAGAATTTGCAGACACCCAAATCTCCAATAAAGATGATGAGATTCATCTCAGGGAGATGAGGTTGGAACTTGACAGCAATTTAGAAAGCAAAAAACTAATCAATTGCCATGTACTCTGCCTAAGAAAAGCTTGGGGAGAGGATGCGAGCACTCAACGTATACTCTCCAGGAGTATCACCATCCTGAGCCAAGAAGAGAGACAGCACCAGGAAAAAACACCCTGCAGCTCCCTACACCTGAAGATCTTGGGGGAAGTTATATTAAAATAAAAATGAATATTTTATAGAGTACATAACTACTAGGAACATCTTATGAACCTTAAAGTTTACAATTGACAAGAAGAGAATATTTTTCTACTGCTTTCCCCAATTCCCTCTGTACACAAATTGAGAAGTATTTCCTGAAATGTTTGTTTGCTTATTAGTTTGATTGTTTATGGCTACCACAAATTTGCTCGTTATTTATTTATGCTCTTCCTCTCTCTCTCTCTCTCTCTCTCTCTCTCTCTCTCTCTCTCTCTCTCTCTCTCTCTCTCACTCTCATTCTCTCTCATAAACACTGACCAGAATTGTCATATCCAGAGCAAAGGGCTCTCAGCTGGCCCAAGTCATCCAAGCCAAGTCCTTGCCTAAAATTTTAGTGTCGTGTGTCAATCAGAGTCCGGTCAGAAGAAGAACTGTATAGCCTACAAGGCCTAAAGTATTTACTCTCTGGCCATTTACAAAAAAATTGCCAATCTCTGCTCTAGAGAATATAGAAATAGCAGATACAGGGAACAGTTGCCACCTCCAGGGTGACAAAGAATCATCTGAGGGAAAATGTACCCCACCCCACCAGGCTGAGATTCAGACCTCACTTGAGGTGTGACTAAGGCCCTGTGGACAGCAAAAAAAAATTCACTGAAGGGTCACAGGCCAGTTCTGGCAAGTTGAAAACTGCCTGCTAGGTTGTGACAAGACTCACTGGGAAGCTATCCATTAAGGTGCCACTGAGACTTACTAGGAATTCACCAATGGGTATCTAAAAAACCCACTAAATGGCTTGTGTCACTGGGTGTCCCACATGTCATTGGCGGCCTCACACCATAGGAACCAGAGATAAAAGTACACTGAAGCCATGAGGAGGAGCCTGCTCCTCCTGCAGTGTCCCTCCAGAGTGCCCCGTTGACAAAGTCCCATAACAAGTCATCTAGTAAACAAAGAATATATTTTTGTGTGTGCTAAGCTAAATGAATTAATATGTTTTTTAATTTATTATTATTTTTTTTTTGTGTGACATTGAAGAATTTGCAGACACCCAAATCTCCAATAAAGATGATGAGATTCATCTCAGGGAGATGAGGTTGGAACTTAACGAAATCAACGGGAAAAATAATAACATATGTTGGAGAAGATGCAGAGAAAAAGGAACCCTTATACACTGCTGGTGGGACTGCAAATTGAAACAAAGAATATTTACAGGGTATAGCTTCATCCCAAACCAGGGTGAAGAAGCACAAGTTTGAAGCTGAGAAGCAACAGATCAGGTACCAGTACATATGAAATATGTTTTTAAAAACTGTAATTGTATAATTTCTGTTGAGATTTCTATTGCTAGGTTGAAAAGATTTGGAATTTAGAAATGTGGCTTATGTTAAAATCCATGTATAACTCATCCTTCCCCTAAAACCCACAACAACGGCAGTAGAAATTTTTTAAGTATAAAACTCTAACGAATAATGATAGGAAGAGAAAAACTTAAAGGAATTTTTTTTTTAATTCAATAAATTTTAGGAAGATAGAAAGCAAATGGAAGAGCAGTAAGAGACTTACAGTGGTGGCAGCTACAATCGAAGATGCCTGTACAGGGGATGTGAACCAGTTCACCAATAGAACCTTTGAAAGGGGTACAATTTAGAAGCAGCAGGTACCATAAAAGTCAGGGGTGAGAAACAAAGCTGAAAACACAACACGTTAGCCAGCTCGGGCTGCCAAAACCAAGCATCATAATCTGAGGGACTTAAACAACAGAAATTCATTTTCTCACAACTCTGGAAATTAGAAGTCCAAGATCAAGGGGTCAGCAGAGCTCATTTCTTCTGAGGTTTCTCTCTTTGGCTTGTAAATGGCCACCTTCTCTCTACGTCTCACATAGTTTTCCCTTTGTATCGGTCTGTGTCCAAAGTTTCTGTTCTTAAAAGGACACCAGTCATATTGTATTAGGGTCCACTCTGATTATTTCATTTTAACTTAATTACCTCTTTAAAGACTCTATTTCCAAATACAGTCACATTCTGAGGTACTTCATCTTATGAGTTTGGGAGGTATATAGTCCATAACAGTCCATAACACATAGGAAACAGTCAAAAGTCTCTTTGTGGAGTGGTTGGCTCTCCATCTCCTCCACCTCATGAAGCCAACCAACTACCCACAAACACATGTACACACATACACACATAGGGGATCAGTGGTTTATTCTCAGGGAAAGTCAAATGAAGAAGGCTCAGGACATTAGTCAAAATCTAGGGAAGAACAGGAGTTTAAGTGAAATTTCTACTGCTAGAAGTAGGCCGGACAGGCAGGAGATTTGAAAAGTCTCTTTTTGAGAAACCTAAAATCTTCCAATAAAAAGCTGCCAGATACTGATATCAGATCTACAGATAGCTGTCAGTCCCACGATCTTGAACATTATTTATGAATATGTTCAATCTACACTTGCAGTGCTTCTAATTAGCTTTTTAATCACCACTATTAAATGTGAATGGACAATCACACATTTGGAAAAAAGCATCCAAAATGAGAAGAATCCAAAATGAGAAGAATCCAAAACATAGCAATTCAAAATAGATAAAAGGAAAATGAAGAGGAGAAAAGAAAACTATCAGTTATAGTGAATAAGCTAGAATAAATAAAATTGGAGGGGTAAGAAAAGACATTGCAGATATAAGAAAAAGAGGGGATAAGCAAGGTGAAGGAGGAACAATTAGAAAAAACTGAAAAATTGTTAGTCAAAATTTAAAAGTAACACAAAGATTAGCATGCAAAAATTAAGAAATATTTCACAAAGTAGGGCAGATAAAACAAAAAGAAAAAACTAGGAGGAAAAATATAAGAAACTTAGAGTATGGACACAGGAAGACGCCTCCCAAAAAAAAAATTAATAAAATAGAAAAAAATGGAGAGGAAGTAATTTTCAAATTCATAGCAGAGAACATCTCCTAGAACCGAAGGGTACAAGAACATCTGGATTGAAAGAATAGCCCACTGTGTTCAGCGCATCAAATGAAAGAAGGCGAACACACAGACTCTTCATTATGCAATTTCAGAGCACCAGAGAGTAGAAGAAAAAAATCCTGAAATGTTCTTAGTAGTGGAAAGAAAGGTCATTGACAGAGAGTATAGAATGGAATTTTATCAGACTTCTTGATAACAGATCTGGAGATTAGAAAGCAATAGATAAATGATTTAAAAATCGTGTGGCAGAACGATTAACAACCTAGCATTATATACCCCACCGAATTATCAAGGAAGTATGAAGGTAGAGCAAAAACATTTTCAGACAGACAAGATGTTGAACACATAATGATCACGACGAACAACCTTTTGCGAATCCAGGATCATGTGTTCTAGGAAAGTGAGGGAGGAAACACAGAAAGAGTTCCCTAGGACACAATGGATCCAACACGAGAACAAAAAACAGAAGTCCATGGTGAGAGGCATGATGCAGGCCTGGGGGCAACTGTCCAGATGGAAACAAACATAAGAGGGGAAGCATTTGGAGAGAAGAACCCAGGGAAAAATAATTTGTTTATAGATTATTTGATTTATTTGATCATGTGGAAAATAATATGGGTGGATGTATAAGAAATACGATGAAACATTAAAAAATTAAATATAAGCGCAGAAACAAGTAAGCAAATGAAAAAAATGAGGAAAATATTAACTCCAGGGAAAAAATGGGGTATTTACAAGACATAAGATATAATTTGACATAGTTTTTGGTTATTAACATTTTTCATAGTCATAATAATGCCAATCTTGACTGTTGATGTGATAAAACATTTTTATATCATTTTAATGTCAGTTCAGGAAGAGAAGATTGGTGGAATGGGAGAGGGAGCGGGGTGAGAGCCAAATCTTCATCTATCATGAGAGAATGTGAATACATAATGTCTAAACTGATCAATTGATAAATGACAAGACACACACTTTATTTAGAAAATGGATGTAAGTATAAGAAAATCAGAGCTAAAAGAGTCGAAAGCAGTTGCCTGTGGGGAATTGAACTGTAGAGTAGGAAATGATCGGTTGGGGACTTGTGTTTTTCATTATAAGCCGTTGAGTATTTGAATTTTGAACTAATGCATGCATTATTTTATTAAAAATTGAATTTAAGAAGCAAAGAATTGGGCTAGGAGATTGAAATGAGTGGTGACAGGCAGGTACCTGGGAACTGAAGCACCTTTGGAACCTTACGAATATTGGAGTAAGTAGTGGACTTCCTGAAGGTCTGTGGAAAGGGGGCTCGTGTTATTTTAACTGTATATTAAAGGGAAAAATGAGGCCAGCAGACTAAAGGACTTAAGAATATTCAAGCAGAACCCGAAATTCATGAACTTTAATAAATCCTAGGGCCCTTTATGGCTTAATGTTTGCAGACTAGTAATCAAAAATAATTCATAAGCAACTCCATTCAAAAAAATGTATGAAAGAAAATTCAATGCATAATCCACAACCATTTTTAAAGCCCTTCCTCCTGTCTTCACTCCTCTTGCTCTTCCCAATGGGTTTGGATCCCCCCCTAAATCAATCCCTCATCTCCCTTCACCACACACCCAGCCCTCGATCACGCAGATTGATTTGTCTTCTCTTCCTTTTCTCCACATCTGTGGTCTGCCCCTCTTTATGTATTCTTTCAGTTTTATATTCACAAAGTAGGCTCGTGAGATCTTTTCCTGAGTTAGCAGGATTGGGGAAGAGAGAAAACCATAACAAGGTAATAAATTTTGTCCTTATTCCCACTTGTAGAATTTTCTGGGTTAGAATCGAAGGCATGGAAAACTATTTCACACACAAGGTTGTCCTTTGTTTATGTTATTCCTCCAAGGTGCTGCCTCAGCATGCTCCTGGGATGAGTTTGTGGAGCTCTGAGCAGAGAAAATGGAAGCCCAAACACTGGTTGTGACCAGGGGCAAGAGGCCCAGACCTCAAGGCTCAGTCACTAGAACATACACTCGTTAAGGGCAGGGAATCTGTCCACCTCATTCACTCCTGTCTCCAGTGCCTGGAAGAGAGGCTGCCTTGAACTTGGTGCTCAGTCACTGTTGAAAACTTGAACCTTTGGCAACTAGCATCCTAGTGAGGTCACGCACCAGCATTTCTGGGTCTCACTCACCAAGTGAGCATCTTCTCCCCGCAATGATCTGGCACAACACAACACTAATTGTTTGAAAGGGAGTGTTTCTCTTATAAACTTAGAAATTGGAGTGTCAGGCTCTGCCTCAGCCTCACAAGCTGGTTGACACAAGGTTATTTCCCAGTATACTCTTAATATGCTAAGAGAGGCTGGTATCTGAGCATACCCTATCAGGCACCTGACCTCAAACTAGGGTGAACTCATCTAGGAAATGCCACTCAAGAGGCCCCTCGCAGCCTGCCAGCCTCCCCTGGTGATATCACCAGCTTAATATATAACCTGATGTTTACAGAACAAGATCGCTGCTGGGCTATGAACCATGAGACCCAGAAATGAAAACCAAACGCAGTTGCAGGAGAAATACCCCAGGAACACACACAGCAGAAGAGCAGAGTCGCAGAGCCATGGAGTGATTGTCATGTGGGAAGAACCTGGAGCTCCCCTGTCTCTGGGAGAAGCATTATGGGGCGGGGTGTCAGCCAGCCAATACAGATGACTCCAGTAAGATTCAACTAGATACAATCTTCAAGGACATATCAAAACGACAGAGGGGATTTTAAAATGCATCAAAATACATCACAGATATATTTTGAAATAAGCTATTTGATACACAGTCCCCTTGAACCTGCCCTGAGATGACTCTATTTTGTTACCAAAGGTAGAAAGCATGCCACTTTTTTCAGGAAGAAAAGTAGAAGGAAAAGAATTTCTCATTGTAACCTGGTCTCTTTTGTTATTTTAGTGCCTACTGTCATCTAAGTCATTTCAAAAACCTGAAAAGACGTCTTATTTTTAAATTCATAATGTTGACCAAAGAGACTTGTCTTTATTATGTTCATAAATCATTCATGCCTCCTTCATAACAAAGAAATTATTTTTAATTTTTATAATGCTTTTTTTCTTTCTTCCCAACACGAGAGGAAATGAGAATAATATTTTATGTTAATAGGAACAAAATGTTCAAAATGTATGCATGCCCTGTATAGAAATCCTATAAAATGTTTCAGTGGAAACATTTTTAAACCAACAAAGGAAATGAAACACAAAAAGCCACATTAAAAGAACATTGATGATTTTTTGCTTTAACGAGGAACCTGAGAGGGGTGGATTATGGGTGCGGGGAGGGGTGCCCTGAAGGGAGATTGTGTTCCGCGGGGCTCATGTGGTGCGGGACTGTCCCAGGTCCCAGCAGGGACCCAGCCGGGCTCTCAGGTCAGCCCCTTCCAGAGGCCAGGAAAGTCTCCTGAGACCTGTCCGAATTCCTGAGCTCAGCCTCCAGAGACTGAGGCAGGTGCCGTCACATAGGAAATCTCTGTCTGCCAAAAAGATGTCAGGACTCCTTAGACGAGGCAATTGCTCCAACCCAGAAGCTCACTTTCACCCACTGAAGCATTAACAGCTGGCGGGGAGAAGTAAATCGTTCATCGTAAAGAGAAAGGAGCCCCAGTGGTCCATCAGAACCCACAGCATCAGGGGCAGTACTGGTGGTAAACAAGTTTTGGAGGAGAGAAAGTCATTTCTTTGGCACTGACCAAGTGGCATGTGGCTGTTGCAAACACGCCAGTGAATGCAAAGGCGTGCACATTGCAATGGGACCGTTTGCATGCAGTAGGACAGAAGTCTGGGGCAACCAGGCTTCCCAGCTTCCAGAGAGATTTATGACCCACATTTTCTGATTTCAGCACCTTCCTGTGGAAACAGCCACACTGAGTCCTACAGGCCAAGCCGATGCGGCCCCCTGAGCAGTTTGGAAAGGACCTTAACGCCAGGGCAAGGCAGGCCAAACAGACAGCTACTCCTTGGCATGTACTCGTGGAAATGAGCCCTCTCCTGTCCCACCACCTCCCCAAAACCACTCACTGAGTAACTAACTTCTAAAATATCCAGAATGCTTGAATTAGCCTCATCCTTGTTAAAATGCTTTTGTAAGCAATCCCAGTTTCTGCAATAAGTAAATCACAATTTGGGGAGAGTGGATTTTGACAAATGAGAAAGGGAAAAGAGGTGAAAGGAACCAATTATATGCCAATTAATTTGCCTCGGTCCTTTTTACAGTTATCTCATTTAATTCTCACAATAGCCTTTGTAAATAAGTATCAGCTCCTGAATTAGTTGTTTTTTGTTTGCCAGCTTTCTTTATTCTTTCTTCATTCTCCCTGCACCCGTTTTCTGCCACATGGAGAGCATCACTGGTCTCTCATTTCTGGTAGGGATGGGCCCATGGTGGCACTGGTATAAGATCACAGGGTAGAAAGAGAGACAGAGCAAGGTGTTTCTTCCCTGTTCTCTCCATATTTTCAAGCTACCTTTGCTGTCTGCAAATGTTTCACTTTAGAAGTCCTTTAATGTTTGACTCTTAAAACTATTGCTTGCATTACTTTGATAACAATTAATTTTTAAGAAATGAAGAATTGGGCTAGAGGAAGGAGATTGGAGAGAGAGGTGATGGATAGTGACCTTGGAACTGAAGCACTCCTCTTGGAACCTTGAAACTCTCAGGGGCTAAGCAGAAGGCTTGTGGGTCCATGCTACATCACACACAAGCTCACCAGCCCAGAACCAAAGGTAACCGAGGTTATTCTCTACATTAAGATGGTTTCTCTGTCCTCCTGCTTAGGGCAATTGTCATCTCTTCTCTTCATTCAGAAGTGAGAAACCTGATGAGACCCTGATGAGGGCCAAAAAGCCTCCCTCCCTGTTTGCTTCAAGAAAAGGTAGACAAGTAATAACAAGTGTTGGAGAGGATGCAGAGAAAAAGGAACCCTCATACACTGCTGGTGGGACTGCAAATTGGTACAGTCACTATGGAAAACAGTATGGAGGTTCCTCAAAAAACTAAGAATTGACCATATGATCCAGCAATCCCCCTATTGGGTATTTACCCCAAAGACTTGAAAACCCGTACCCGAAAAGATATTTGCACACCGATGTTCGTAGCAGCATTATTCACAGTGGCCAGGACATGGAAGCAACCAAAATGTCCTACAGTAGATGATTGGCTAAAGAAGTTATGGTACATATATACAATGGAATATTACTCAACCATAAGAAGAGATGAAATACTGGCATTTGAGACAACATGGATGGACCTCGAGATAATCATGCTAAGCAAAATAAGCCAGACAGAAGAAGCTGAAAATCACACGATATCAATTTATATGTGGGATATAAACCTAAAATCAACAAATGAACAGGACAAACAAACAGAGACTCATGGACATGGACTATAGACTAGTGGTTACCAGAGGGTCAGGGGTCGGGAGGTAGACAGGGTAAAGAGGGTCAAAAAAAGAAAGAAATTTAACTATGGGAGGTGAACACACAGTGTAAATATATATATGCCTTACCGTTAAAGTGTACAGCTGAAACTTATTGGATTTTGTTAACCAATGTCCCTATTAAAAAAAATTTATTTTTTTTTTTAAAAAGAAAAGGTAGGTAGTTCTCTGATAAGTAGAAAATCTGCATCCAGCTCCAATATCTGAGTTTTCTTCAGATTCAGTCTCCACCATGACTCATGCCACACAACAATCTAGTGAAACATAAATGATGACCAGTGCTTGCTTAAGTGTCTCTTTATTCCTACTACAACAGAAAAAGAAAAAAAGGCCCAGCCAATGTTGTTTCACTAACAAAATTAAATAAAATTTAAACATTTAAAAGAACACTGAACATTGGATTTTCCTGCCCGCGTAGAAATGGCACAAAGTAAACATAACACATAAATGAGAAGAACATCAACTATTTCCATATTTCCGGGATTTTGTTACCCAAAGTATGTTTTATTGAAAGACGATCATTAATATAAAATATGATTTTCCATTTATGATGCTCATTTGGTTTCAAATTTGATGGGCCTGTTGTTTGAGACATGCTTTTTTGATGCTGGTAAATAAAGACGTTTTTAGCCACACAGTTCTTGTGATGTTAGCAGAGCAGCTGTTAGTCTGAAGAAATGGGCCCTTTTAGGGAAGCCATCAGAATTTTACTGTGCAAAAATCAATACTTGTGAATGGGAGCTCTGGCTTGCAGTGAACTGGTAAGGAGGTTTCTCATGGTGGTACCAGCCCCTCATCAGTTGGGACGTCCCCTAAACCGACCTTCCAGGAGGCGAGAAAGACCAGGGTGGAAAGTGAATGTCTGTCAAGGAGAAAAGAAACAGCCACAAACTCACAACTACACTTAAAGAGTGGGACTTAAATCAGGAAAGATCGCATAGCTCATCGGTCTATCGGTAGGAAGCTTAAGAATAGAGTCTATAGATGCTGTGCTTTGTAAATAAAAGAAGTGTGATATATCTTTTTTCTAAAGAGCAGCTTTATTAAAGGTGTAGAGTAAAATGCTATGAGCTACAGTAGGCACAATGTCACCGAGACAGAAATTTCTAAGAAAGCACTTAGCTAAAGCTCAGAAATGTTTAACGTTCCTAGTGATAACCCGGTGACCTGGGACACCACATCACCTGAAAGAGCTTTTGGACTCAACTTGCTTCCTGTGGGGTTTTACTGCTGAGTCTGTTACTGCACCCCGGTTCTCAATGAAGCTATAATACTGTACAGTGGCCATCATCCTGTTTCCACAGAAAACAGGGACAATTTTAATAATCTATACAATTAACTCTTGAGCTAGGTTTGTGAAACTTTGCTTTCAAAAATATTTAAGTGAAACGTTATAGATAGATTAACCCAGCCAACTTAAATTGCTCCCTGTGGGTGTCAATTAAATGTCCTTTGTGGCAATACTATTGTCATCATTGTAATGGTTAATTTTATGTGTCTGCTTGACTAGGTCACCAGGTTCCCAGACATTTGGTTAAATATTACCTCTGGGTGTGTCTGCGAGCATTTTTCTGACAAGATTAGCATTTGAATAAGTAGACTGAGCAAAGTAGATTTCTCTCCCCAATGGCTATGGGGGGGAGGCAGGGGAGTTAATCTTCCAATCCCTTGAGGGCGTGAACAAAACAAAAGGGCAGAGGAAGGGGAAACTTGCTCACTAGCTCATCCTCTCTTATCTCTCTCTGCCTAGCTGTTTGAGCTGGGACATCATTCTTCTGCCCTTGCACTTGCTCCTGACTCTCAGGCCTTCAGACTATAACTTGCACCATCAACTTTCCCAAGACTCCAGACAGTAGACAGCAGATCATGAGACCTCAGCCTCCATAATCGCTGAGCCAATTCCTCATAATAAATCATATAAATTCTATAATATACATATACATATATTCTGTTTCTCTGGAGAACCCTAATAAAATCATCATCATCATCATCATCATCAATCATCATCGTCACTGTTATAAGTAATATAAGTAATAAAAATTAATGCTAGCTAACAGTTACTGAATACTTACCCTATGCCTGGCACTGTCATGTCAAATTTACAAGGACTATCTGAGTTAAGTGTCACAGAATCCATTAAAGTGGAGAGAGACTATTATTATTCTCACATTTCAGATTCAACATTCAATAGATATTCACTGAACCCTTATTGTGTTTCAGGCGCTGATCTGAGTTTACAGCTGTAAACAAGTTTGACATGGAGCCTATTTTCTCATGTGAAACATACAATAAATAAGTAAACCAACAGATAAACATGATGATTCAGGCAGAAAAAATTCCATAAAGACAGTAAAATGAGAAAATGTCAGAGAATCACCATGGGGACAGGGAGTGATTAGAGAAAAGTTCTTTGAGAAAAGATATTTGAGCAAAAGCTGAGGGATGAAAAGCAGTTCCCCTTGAAGGCTCTGGGAAGATGGTTGGTCAGCTTAGTGTGTGGTCTTAGCATTTTACTGGATGTGAATCTCTCATATCGACCAAAATTTTAGTGCTCCATTATGCTTCGTTCACACCCACTGCATTATTAGTCTCTGTACCCCAAAGGCTTATGTTGCCCTAGATTTGTATCCAGTGAACTGATATTTACATATCACTCCCATGCCCCTCCTTTCTGATGATGCATAAACAATTACCATCTCTAATCTCCAGGTGCTGTTTTTATTATAATTACATTTTCTTTCTAGTATCTAGCATTTTAGTTCTAAACAATGCAGGTTAGAGCTACTGTGTGTTATCAGAACCAGCTGTTTGGGCTATTTTCAACTATACTGAATAGACTGAGAAGGAACAGAAACATAAAGGTACTTCTGATGAATAAAGAACACACACACACACACACACACACACACATACACACACACACACATACGCGCACTATCAGAATGAACACTAAAACCAAACAAATCTGGCACAGCACTCATCAGTTTCATAAATACTAGAAATAGCCACATGTCTTTTGTTCAGCATGATATATTTTTTTCAAGAGAGATGCTTTAAATTTTCCATTTTGTGCCAAGGTACGTTTTATGCCCCTGTAATGTACAACATATGGATTGTATGACATTATGCATTATTTGCATCCCAATAAAACAGTTCATTAATCAAATGACCGATTGTAACCTCCCACTGCAGAAACCACAAAACACACCCAAGAGGGAGGGTCATTTTTAACTCAGGATGTGTCCTTTTAAAATAATATTTGTCTGATCATGTTAAGCAATGGTCAAAAGTACAAGAGATATTAGTGTATTAGGAAGAAGATGGTAATGAGGACACTGCCAGCTCCAAAACACGCACAGCGAATCTCTTCTCTGACTTTGAGCCATGTGTTTTACTTTTCTCCGTCTGATTTTGATTGATATTTTCTTATAAGGTCAAAACAAGGTCTTTTTGTAGCAACCAACATTTAACTATATTAATGTTAAATTAGGAGTAGCTAAATTAGGAGTAGGTCAATCATTGAAAAGTTCATTAGAAAAGTAAATTGGTATTTTATACTCATATCAATTATTGCAAACTCGCCAAACCTAATGAAATATGCAAACAACACCATAAGCCCTAGTCTACTGGTTCTTTCATATCAGTTTTTGACACACGTGTCAGTCACAGTCCTAATGACAAGCAATAAAAGTCAACTCCAGCTAACTTAAGCAAAAGAGGATTTCCTTGGAAGGATATTGGGGGAGAGTGTTGCTTCTAACAGGATCAGTGAAAAGCTGGAGGATCAGACTTGGGAATGCGTAGGGAACCGGGATGCTCCAGAAGGACGCGAGGCCGGAAGCAAAAAACACAGCAATATCCCCTGGCTGCCATTGCTCCCAACATGAATGACCTCTGCTTCTTCTGACCTCGCATGAGTCACTTAAGATGCAAAGTCCCAGAAGAGATTGGCTAACTGGGCTGAGTCCAGGTCATGGGCCTGAATGGAATAGGAAGAAGATATTCCTCTTGGCTTCCTGGGTGCCTGGAATTATTCTCCTACTGATACCTCTACAATAGTGAAAGAGTACCGGTATGCTTTAAAAAGGGCGGTGATTACCAAGTTGTGTAAAACATTGATTACCAATTGCATGCCAAGAACCGTGCTAATTTTTAACAGAGGTGATATTTAATGACATTTAAAACCCCACAGCCATCACATGGGATTTTCTACTCACTTCATGGATGGGGACAATGAGGACTAGGAATATTAAGTGACCTAGACACTGTGACAGTGTTTAGGAAGGTGCAAAGTCAAATGTCCAGTCTTGGTTTCCCGACCCCTGGTCACATATGCAGAGCTTGAGCTACAAACTGGAAGCTCTGAGTTCATCGCTTTGTTTCCCTAGTTCCACCAGGACAGTTAGAAGCAACCAGCCAATTTCATTATACTCCATAGTTTGACTAAAATGTTCTAAGGTACCAAATACATGGTCACCCAGACCCTCACTTTTTATACACATTCAGATGATCCAATGACTATATTTTGTGTATCACTGTTGCCACATCATGACATGGATTACCAGTGCCCTCTTTAGCATAGGAAGTAGTTATCAGTGACTTTAAACCTAATCATTCTAATTAGACGAAAGAACCAATTCCCGAAAACCTAGGATCAACTCAGAAACATATCCTTGAGATTCTGTACTTCTCAGAATCACTACTGGGACCCAAATCCATTTTAGTCAGCAATCTAACAGAGAGAGAACCAGTTTAAATATGAGAGATAAATGGAAAGATGGAAGAAAGGAAGGAAAGAAGGAAAGAAGGAAGGAAAGAAGGAAAGAAGGAAAGAAAGAAAAAGAAAGAAAGAAAGAAAGGAAGGAAGGAA
>NW_024349797.1:12471105-12473441 GCF_902729225.1 Pteropus medius
GAAGGAAGGAAGGAAGGAAGGAAGGAAGGAAGGAAGGAAGCTGGCAAAGACGAAATCCAGAGGCTAGACCAGCAGATTAGAAACTCTTGAGCAGGAGCCGATGTTGTCTTCCAGAGGTGTAATTTCTTCTTCCTTGGGAAAACCTCAGTTTGTTCTTAAATTCTTTCAGCTAATTGAATGAGGCTCACCCAAATTACCAAAGATAATCTTTTTTACCTAAAGTCGACTGATTGTAGATGCTGGCCATATCTACAAAATACATTTACAGCAACACCCAGATTAGTGTTTAATTGAATAACTCGGTACTATACCTAAGCAAGTTGACACATAAAACTCACCATCACACGATGGTCTGCTCAGAAAAATTGGAACATTAGAACATATGACATTTCAAGAAAATGAAGTTCATGTGATAGTCCATCATTCCAAATACCACTCTGGCATTGAACTCAGTCCAGGTAATTCTAGAAATAAATCAAAATCCAATAACTGAGATGAGTCCAGTGTTGATCTGTCCACGACAGCACCAGAGCAATGAAACCTGCATCTCAAGATGGTTAAGCCTTCGGGATGCACATTGGTCACTCCGCAGGTCAGAGTTAAGGGGCCCTCCTGCTCCAAAATAGTGTGCATTAAAGCACACTGTTTCCAGGAGTGTCTTTTTAAAACTATTCCAAAGAGTATTCATATGATGTCATTAGTAAGAATTATATTAAATATTAACTAAGACTTTGGGCAAGTATCCAAGGAAATAAAACACAGGAAAGTATTGTGTGTGTGGCTTGTGTTGTGTGTGTCAAGCGAAGAAAGATTTGAACAGCTGGCTGGAACTTCCATTATGTCGCTGTTAATTTAATAAAGCAACCGAGGAGCAAATGAAACGCAATCTGTTTGGAAATGAATGGCGGTGCTGCCATCAGTGCGGCAAATGCTCCAACCAGAACGTATCTCTAAGAGATGCAGAAAGCCCAGGAAGGGGAAAGGAAAAGTCCAGAGGAGAGCCGGAGTCTGTTTCACTTCTGCCTGACATCGACCACTCTAATTCCGTTCCACTCAGGGAAACGGGTGAGTCATCTTTGGGGACATTCAATCATTTCCAAGCTAACATTAGACCAAATTCTCAAAGTCTTACAATACCCTTTCAACTGCAGCCAAACCTGCCAGTCCCGGCCCTAATATTTTCAGGGCCTGTGGCAGGAGTACAAATGAAGGCCCATATACCATATTTATAGACTTTGAGCTGTTATAAACTAAGCAAGCAAACAGTAATATAAAACACAGTCTATTTTCCTACTCTGACAAGTATGCCGTCACAATGACCGAGAAGGCCAGTTCGACTTTGCCAGTCCCAGACTCTTTGGAGTTTTATGCTAGAACATGATGGCACTGAGTGGGGCAGTTGGCTAAGCCCTCAGCCCAGCGCTCACCGCACTTTTTTTTCGTCCAGTTCTGTGGTACCATGAGGACTTCCCTGTGCACATGCGTGGACACCCCATCCAGCATCTAAGCTTCGTCTACACTGTTATTAACAGCCTCCTCTTGGCCACCCCAGGGACTGGGGATTCCTACCTGCAGAGTGATCTTCCCCAAGGAGGATGGACTCCGGGAAGAGAACTTAGAGGTGGCGTTGGGCTATTTGGGCAGAGAATTCCACAGACTCTGTAAGTTGTTGGAGCATGGGCTAACAGCATGGGTAAGCGTATTCCCTTGCCTCTCAAGCTCTGCATCCACTGGAGAAGGACCCAGCTGGGAAAGGGCCAGAGCAAGGCCCTCTAAAGGATGGGGACCCAGAGCAGGGACCCCTTTTGCTTCAATGTAGACTCAAGAGGAACTCCCTAACAAACGGGCTGCAGCTGCTAGTCCCTCGGCTACTACTGTACATGGTCCGCTCACTTAGCGTGCCCCTCTTATTCACTACCAATTCCCAACCCATTAAGACAACGTAGTGTCACAATATTCATTTTACAGTAACATACACGAGGCACAAATTCACCGTCTTAGTGCGCTCTCAAACAACTATTGCTAGAGGAAACGGTCTTGTGGGATTTTGTACTGCAGTATTTATTGTGGCAATAAACCAGAGTGCCCCCAACAATACACATACACACACATGCACACACACACACAGTATCAGCTTGTTCTAGAATCCAATAAAAGGGAGCAACAAATAAAAAGTATACATTCTATTAAAGTCACTAAGAATAGGCTTTTCCTTAAAAAAGGCAAGGTGGGTGGTAAATAAAACAGCCTAATTTGGTTATGCTTTTAATTCTCTGGATCACAACACATAAATTTTTTTTTTTTAAATAGAATCTTCAAAGATTTAGGGAAAAACT